>NC_052161.1:73758486-73874382 GCF_902713615.1 Scyliorhinus canicula
TCCCCCCCAGCCCATCCCCCCCCCCCCAACCCATTCCCCCCCAGCCCCCCCCAACATTCCCTCCCCCCCACTCCCCCCCAACCCATTCCCCCCCCCAGCCCCCCAACCCATTCCCCCCCCAGCCCCCCCAACCCATTCCCCCCCCAGCCCCCAACCCATTCCCCCCCCAGCCCCCCAACCCATTCCCCCCCAGCCCCCCAACCCATCCCCCCCCCGCCCCCCAACCCATCCCCCCCCCCACGGCCCCCAACCCATTCCCCCACGGCCCCCAACCGGGGGGGGGGGGCATCCAGAAGCCCCCAACCTCTCTTCCCCCTCCCCTCCCCAAGGCCTGTACAGAACTTGTGAAATGAGGCGACTCGATGCCGATGATCAAAACGTTTCATTGCTGTTGTAATTGTGAAAACAGTCAATCTGTAGATTTTCAGACTTCCTGCAGTTGGACATAAAATGACACGTCACATCATTTGCACTCTGTATTTATAGTTTGTCTGCCTGTGTGTGAGAGAGTAAAACAGTGATCGAACTGTCACCATGTGTTGTGTAGCTAGACCAGCTGAGTTCAAACAATCTCAAACTGCAGAATGAAGATTAATATACAACACGACGATTGAAAAATATGGGAAAAGAAATGTTTAGTTAAAAATGGAAAAAGATGTCTTTACGTTTAGCAGGATGGGAACAATTGACCAAGTAAGACCACAGAAAGCATGAGGACTTTTTCACACAAAGATTAACGTGAATCTGAAATCCTGTCATCCAACAGGCTGTGGACTGTTTGATGTTTTAAAGGCTGAGATTGATAAATTTTTGTTTGACAAGCGTGTTGCTCGACAAGGAGCACAGCTGGATAACCCTTTAAACCATCTAGTTAAAGTTTAGAACAGATCCAAGCAGCTGAAAGGTGGAGACTTGCTATATTCCTAAAATATCCCATAGCACTTGATCGAAGGAAAATGAAGGGGTGCAGGTTGAGTCAGATGTGGCAAGTACAAGACTGGGGAGATTTATCAAGGAAGCTCCAGAAATATTTACTTCACTGACCTGGCCTGGGGGTAAGTGTCACTGTACTGTCCTTATTGCCATCGGGGCTAAGATCGGCTAACCCAACACCGATTCCAGATCAAACTTGTGACTTTCAGGCCTCCAAATGGTTCTCCACGGCACTTGCTTATTAACAAGATGGACTGGCTTGGGATTTAAAGCAATTTGGAGAGTAAGAGGGCATACAGTATCTGTGTTTCTGCTCAGAGTATACTGTGCTTGTAGAAATCTTCTTACCCAGAATCGGTTTGGAAAAATGCTGTTTTAAATATTGATGTTCAATAGAACATCCAACGTTAGATTCATGGCATTAAGGGTAAAGTAGTAGCATGGATAGAGGATTGGTTAATTAATAGAAAGCAAAGAGTTGGGATAAATGGGTGTTTCTCTGGTTGGCAATCAGTAGCTAGTGGTGTCCCTCAGGGATCCGTATTGGGCCCACAATTGTTCACAATTTACATAGATGATTTGGAGTTGGGGACCAAGGGCAATGTGTCCAAGTTTGCAGATGACACTAAGATGAGTGGTAAAGCGAAAAGTGCAGAGGATACTGGAAGTCTGCAGAGGGATTTGGATAGGTTAAGTGCATGGGCTAGGGTCTGGCAGATGGAATACAATGTTGACAAATGTGAGGTTATCCATTTTGGTAGGAATAACAGCAAACGGGATTATTTTTTAAACGATAAAATATTAAAGCATGCCGCTGTGCAGAGAGACTTGGGTGTGCTAGTGCATGAGTCACAGAAGGTTGGTTTACAAGTGCAACAGGTGATTAAGAAGGCAAATGGAATTTTGTCCTTCATTGCTAGAGGGATGGAGTTTAAGACTAGGGAGGTTATGTTGCAATTGTATAAGGTGTTAGTGCGGCCACACCTGGAGTATTGTGTTCAGTTTTGGTCTCCTTACTTGAGAAAGGACGTACTGGCGCTGGAGGGTGTGCAGAGGAGATTCACTAGGTTAATCCCAGATCTGAAGGGGTTGGATTATGAGGAGAGGTTGAGTAGACTGGGACTGTACTCGTTGGAATTTAGAAGGATGAGGGGGGATCTTATAGAAACATTTAAAATTATGAAGGGAATAGATAGGATAGATGCGGGCAGGTTGTTTCCACTGGCGGGTGACAGCAGAACTAGGGGACATAGCCTCAAAATAAGGGGAAGTAGATTTAGGACTGAGTTTAGGAGGAACTTCTTCACCCAAAGGGTTGTGAATCTATGGAATTCCTTGCCCAGTGAAGCAGTTGAGGCTCCTTCATTAAATGTTTTTAAGGTAAAGATAGATAGTTTTTTGAAGGATAAAGGGATTAAGGGTTATGGTGTTCGGGCCGGAAAGTGGAGCTGAGTCCACAAAAGATCAGCCATGATCTAATTGAATGGCGGAGCAGGCTCGAGGGGCCAGATGGCCTACTCCTGCTCCTAGTTCTTATGTTCTTATGTTAGTTCACTGAGCTCAATATGAAGTGATACAGGTTAAAGTGCACTTGTGTCATGGTTAACTGTACCGTGTAAAGGCAAGTCTTTCTGAGTCACATGTTGGCTTCATACTTGGGTGAGATTCTTGAACATTGTGTGTGTATTTGGTACATGTTAATGACCTGGATCTGGAAGCACAGGGCATACTTTGCAGATGACACAAAACTCCAATATGTAGTGAGCAATGAGGAGGGTAATGACTGTTCATGGAGGATGTGGAGAGGCTGGTGGACGCGGCAGGCGGAGGAAATTTAATACAGAAATGGGCGAGATGATTCATTTTGGCCAGCAGAATGATGCGAGACAGAATAAACAAAATGGTTCAGTTTTAAACAGGATGCTGCAACAGAGAGACCTGGGCTGTATGCACATAAAGTGACAGGATAAGTGGTGAAAAATGTTTACAAAGGCAACTGGAAGCGTTGAAGTTATAAACAGAGCTAGTATAGAGTTCAGAAGCAAGGCCGCATTACTAAACACTTGCGAAACATTGGAGGATGGTGTTTCTTCCTGGGCAGTACATCATGTTACATTTCACGGAGCAAATCAGCAGATATGACTTTGAGACAGGCTCAGCAACCAGAGCAGATAGAAGATGGCTGAGACGTGATTGAGTTATTTTTGAAGCACTGCGTGTGGTTATGATCGGAAATGTACTGAATGACATGGAGATTGAGGTCAGTCCGGAAGATGGATGAACACTTGAGGTAAAGAAGAAACTATAGGACTATCGTGAAACAAACGTAGTGGGGCTAAGTATCAAGATAAGTCCAGGGCCTGACAAAGATAGATAATGCCGAATGGCTTTTCATC
This sequence comes from Scyliorhinus canicula, assembly GCF_902713615.1. Lineage (NCBI taxonomy): Eukaryota > Metazoa > Chordata > Chondrichthyes > Carcharhiniformes > Scyliorhinidae > Scyliorhinus > Scyliorhinus canicula. Next base: position 73,761,816 of record NC_052161.1, read on the forward strand.
CAGTATTATTCTGCACTGAGGTGAGACGACAACATGTGCAAGATTTTCCTCAGAGAGAAAAAGCTTCTGAAGTATATTGTGATCCTGTTTATGGTCTTCAAACAAATAATCTACTGACTGCAATCTCATGACATTGTGATAAACAGCATTGTTTTTGGATTGTTTTGACAATGTCAAACTGATAGCAGATTTACAACTCCTGTGTACTTAATCTATAACTTTCCACAATCCTGATCCACACATTTAAAAGGATTCCGTGGCTAATTTTCTAATTATTTTGCACTTCTTGAGGGCAGTGTTCCCTGCCCAGTTTGCTGTCTATTACACTGACTGAGGGGTGTGTTCCCTGTCCAGTTTACTCTCTATTACACAGACTGAGGGCTGTGTCCCCTGTCCAGTTTGCTGTCTATTACACTGACTGAGGGCTGTGTTCCCTGTCCAGTTTACTCTCTATTACACTGACTGAGGGCAGTGTTCCATGTCCAGTTTACTCTATTACACTGACTGAGGACAGTGTTCCCTGTCCAGTTTACTCTCTATTACACTGACTGAGGGTTGTGTTCCCTGTCCAGTTTACTCTATTACACTGACTGAGGGCAGTGTTCCCTGTCCAGTTTACTCTATTACACTGACTGAGGGGAGAGTTCCCTGTCCAGTTTACTGTCTATTACACTGACTGAGGACAGTGTTCCCTGTCCAGTTTACTCTCTATTACACTGACTGAGGGTTGTGTTCCCTGTCCAGTTTACTCTATTACACTGACTGAGGGCAGTGTTCCCTGTCCAGTTTACTCTATTACACTGACTGAGGGGAGAGTTCCCTGTCCAGTTTACTGTCTATTACACTGACTGAGGGCTGTGTTCCCTGTCCAGTTTACTCTATTACACTGACTGAGGGCAGTGTTCCCTGTCCAGTTTACTCTATTACACTGACTGAGGGCAGTGTTCCCTGTCCAGTTTACTCTATTACACTGACTGAGGGCAGTGTTCCCTGTCCAGTTTACTCTATTACACTGACTGAGGGGAGAGTTCCCTGTCCAGTTTGCTGTCTATTACACTGACTGAGGGCTGTGTTCCCTGTCCAGTTTACTCTCTATTACACTGACTGAGGGCAGTGTTCCATGTCCAGTTTACTCTATTACACTGACTGAGGGCAGTGTTCCCTGTCCAGTTTACTCTATTACACTGACTGAGGGGAGTGTTCCCTGTCCAGTTTACTGTCTATTACACTGACTGAGGGCAGTGTTCCCTGTCCAGTTTACTCTATTACACTGACTGAGGGCAGTGTTCCCTGTCCAGTTTACTCTATTACACTGACTGAGGGCAGTGTTCCCTGTCCAGTTTACTCTATTACACTGACTGAGGGGAGAGTTCCCTGTCCAGTTTACTGTCTATTACACTGACTGAGGGGTGTGTTCCCTGTCGAGTTTACTGTCTATTACACTGACTGAGGGCAGTGTTCCCTGTCCAGTTTACTGTCTATTACACTGACTGAGGGCAGTGTTCCCTGTCCAGTTTACTGTCTATTACACTGACTGAGGGGAGTGTTCCCTGTCCAGTTTACTCTATTACACTGACTGAGGGGAGTGTTCCCTGTCCAGTTTACTCTATTACACTGACTGAGGGGAGTGTTCCCTGTTCAGTTTACTCTATTACACTGACTGAGGGGTGTGTTCCCTGTCCAGTTTACTCTATTACACTGACTGACGGGTGTGTTCCCTGTCCAGTTTACTGTCTATTACACTGACTGAGGGCAGTGTTCCCTGCCCAGTTTACTCTATTACACTGACTGAGGGGTGTGTTCCCTGTCCAGTTTACTGTATTACACTGACTGAGGGGTGTGTTCCCTGTCCAGTTTACTGTCTATTACACTGACTGAGGGGTGTGTTCCCTGTCCAGTTTACTGTCTATTACACTGACTGAGGGGTGTGTTCCCTGTCCAGTTTACTCTTTATTACACTGACTGAGGGGAGTGTTCCCTGTCCAGTTTACTCTATTACACTGACTGAGGGGAGTGTTCCCTGTCCAGTTTACTCTATTACACTGACTGAGGACAGTGTTCCCTGTCCAGTTTACTCTATTACACTGACTGAGGGGAGTGTTCCCTGTCCAGTTTACTGTCTATTACACTGACTGAGGACAGTGTCCCATGTCCAGTTTACTCTATGACACTGACTGAGGGCAGTGTTCCCTGCCCAGTTTACTCTATTACACTGACTGAGGGCAGTGTTCCCTGTCCAGTTTACTCTATTACACTGACTGAGGGGAGAGTTCCCTGTCCAGTTTACTGTCTATTACACTGACTGAGGGGTGTGTTCCCTGTCGAGTTTACTGTCTATTACACTGACTGAGGGCAGTGTTCCCTGTCCAGTTTACTGTCTATTACACTGACTGAGGGCAGTGTTCCCTGTCCAGTTTACTCTATTACACTGACTGAGGGCAGTGTTCCCTGTCCAGTTTACTCTATTACACTGACTGAGGGGAGAGTTCCCTGTCCAGTTTACTGTCTATTACACTGACTGAGGGGTGTGTTCCCTGTCGAGTTTACTGTCTATTACACTGACTGAGGGCAGTGTTCCCTGTCCAGTTTACTGTCTATTACACTGACTGAGGGCAGTGTTCCCTGTCCAGTTTACTGTCTATTACACTGACTGAGGGGAGTGTTCCCTGTCCAGTTTACTCTATTACACTGACTGAGGGGAGTGTTCCCTGTCCAGTTTACTCTATTACACTGACTGAGGGGAGTGTTCCCTGTTCAGTTTACTCTATTACACTGACTGAGGGGTGTGTTCCCTGTCCAGTTTACTCTATTACACTGACTGACGGGTGTGTTCCCTGTCCAGTTTACTGTCTATTACACTGACTGAGGGCAGTGTTCCCTGCCCAGTTTACTCTATTACACTGACTGAGGGGTGTGTTCCCTGTCCAGTTTACTGTATTACACTGACTGAGGGGTGTGTTCCCTGTCCAGTTTACTGTCTATTACACTGACTGAGGGGTGTGTTCCCTGTCCAGTTTACTGTCTATTACACTGACTGAGGGGTGTGTTCCCTGTCCAGTTTACTCTTTATTACACTGACTGAGGGGAGTGTTCCCTGTCCAGTTTACTCTATTACACTGACTGAGGGGAGTGTTCCCTGTCCAGTTTACTCTATTACACTGACTGAGGACAGTGTTCCCTGTCCAGTTTACTCTATTACACTGACTGAGGGGAGTGTTCCCTGTCCAGTTTACTGTCTATTACACTGACTGAGGACAGTGTCCCATGTCCAGTTTACTCTATGACACTGACTGAGGGCAGTGTTCCCTGCCCAGTTTACTCTATTACACTGACTGAGGGCTGTGTTCCCTGTCCAGTTTACTCTATTACACTGACTGAGGGGAGTGTTCCCTGCCCAGTTTACTCTATTACACTGACTGAGGGGTGTGTTCCCTGTCCAGTTTACTGTCTATTACACTGACTGAGGGCAGTGTTCCCTGTCCAGTTTACTCTATTACACTGACTGAGGGGAGTGTCCCCTGTCCAGTTTACTGTCTATTACACTGACTGAGGACAGTGTCCCCTGTCCAGTTTACTCTATTACACTGACTGAGGGGTGTCCCCTGTCCAGTTTACTCTATTACACTGACTGAGGGGTGTGTTCCCTGTCCAGTTTACTCTATTACACTGACTGAGGGGTGTGTTCCCTGTCCTTTTTACTCTATTACACTGACTGACGGGTGTGTTCCCTGTCCAGTTTACTCTATTACACTGACTGAGGGGTGTGTTCCCTGTCGAGTTTACTGTCTATTACACTGACTGAGGGGTGTGTTCCCTGTCCAGTTTACTCTATTACACTGACTGACGGGTGTGTTCGCTGTCCAGTTTACTCTATTACACTGACTGAGGGGAGAGTTCCCTGTTCAGTTTACTCTATTACGCTGACTGAGGGGAGTGTCCCCTGTCCAGTTTACTCTATTACACTGACTGAGGGGAGTGTTCCCTGTTCAGTTTACTCTATTACACTGACTGAGGGCAGTGTTCCCTGCCCAGTTTACTGTCTATTACACTGACTGAGGGCAGTGTTCCCTGTCCAGTTTACTCTATTACACTGACTGAGGGGAGTGTCCCCTGTCCAGTTTACTGTCTATTACACTGACTGAGGACAGTGTCCCCTGTCCAGTTTACTCTATTACACTGACTGAGGGGTGTCCCCTGTCCAGTTTACTCTATTACACTGACTGAGGGGTGTGTTCCCTGTCTAGTTTACTCTATTACACTGACTGAGGGGAGAGTTCCCTGTCCAGTTTACTCTATTACACTGACTGAGGGGAGTGTCCCCTGTCCAGTTTACTCTATTACACTGACTGAGGGGAGTGTTCCCTGTTCAGTTTACTCTATTACACTGACTGAGGGGAGTGTTCCCTGTTCAGTTTACTCTATTGCACTGACTGAGGGGTGTGTTCCCGGTCCAGTTTCCTCTATTACACTGACTGAGGGCAGTGTTCCCTGTCCAGTTTACTGTTTATTACACTGACTGAGGGGTGTGTTCCCTGTCCAGTTTACTGTCTATTACACTGACTGAGGGCAGTGTTCCCTGTCCAGTTTACTGTTTATTACACTGACTGAGGGGTGTCCCCTGTCCAGTTTACTCTATTACACTGACTGAGGGGAGAGTTCCCTGTTCAGTTTACTCTATTGCACTGACTGAGGGGAGTGTCCCCTGTCCAGTTTACTCTATTACACTGACTGAGGGGTGTGTTCCCTGTCCAGTTTACTCTATTACACTGACTGAGGGCAGTGTTCCCTGTCCAGTTTACTCTATTACACTGACTGAGGGGTGTGTTCCCTGTCCAGTTTACTCTATTACACTGACTGAGGGCAGTGTTCCCTGTCCAGTTTACTGTTTATTACACTGACTGAGGGGTGTGTTCCCTGTCCAGTTTACTGTCTATTACACTGACTGAGGGGAGAGTTCCCTGTCCAGTTTACTCTATTACACTGACTGAGGGGTGTGTTCCCTGTCCAGTTTACTCTTTATTACACTGACTGAGGGGAGTGTTCCCTGTCCAGTTTACTGTCTATTACACTGACTGAGGGGTGTGTTCCCTGTCCAGTTTACTGTCTATTACACTGACTGAGGGCAGTGTTCCCTGTCCAGTTTACTCTATTACACTGACTGAGGGCAGTGTTCCCTGCCCAGTGTACTGTCTATTACACTGACTGAGGGGAGTGTTCCCTGTCCAGTTTACTGTCTATTACACTGACTGAGGGGAGTGTTCCCTGTCCAGTTTACTGTCTATTACACTGACTGAGGGGAGTGTTCCCTGTCCAGTTTACTCTATTACACAGACTGAGGGCAGTGTTCCCTGTCCAGTTTACTGTCTATTACACTGACTGAGGGGAGTGTTCCCTGTCCAGTTTACTCTATTATATTGACTGAGGGGAGTGTTCCCTGTCCAGTTTACTCTATTACACTGACTGAGGGGAGAGTTCCCTGTCCAGTTTACTGTCTATTACACTGACTGAGGGCAGTGTCCCCTGTCCAGTTTACTCTATTACACTGACTGAGGACAGTGTCCCCTGTCCAGTTTACTGTCTATTACACTGACTGAGGGGAGTGTTCCCTGCCCAGTTTACTCTATTACACTGACTGAGGGGAGTATTCCCTGTCCAGTTTACTCTATTACACTGACTGAGGGGAGTGTTCCCTGTCCAGTTTACTCTATTACACTGACTGAGGGGAGTGTTCCCTGTCCAGTTTACTCTATTACACTGACTGAGGGGAGTGTTCCCTGTCCAGTTTACTCTCTATTACACTGACTGAGGGCAGTGTTCCCTGTCCAGTTTACTCTATTACACTGACTGAGGGGTGGGTCCCCTGTCCAGTTTACTCTATTACACTGACTGAGGGGAGTGTTCCCTGTCCAGTTTACTCTATTACACTGACTGAGGGGAGTGTTCCCTGTTCAGTTTACTCTATTACACTGACTGAGGGCAGTGTTCCCTGTCCAGTTTACTCTATTACACAGACTGAGGGGTGTGTTCCCTGTCCAGTTTACTCTATTACACTGACTGAGGGGAGTGTTCTCTGTCCAGTTTACTCTATTACACTGACTGAGGGGAGTGTTCCCTGTCCAGTTTACTGTCTATTACACTGACTGAGGGCAGTGTCCCCTGTCCAGTTTACTCTATTACACTGACTGAGGGCAGTGTTCCCTGCCCAGTGTACTGTCTATTACACTGACTGAGGGGTGTGTTCCCTGTCCAGTTTACTCTATTACACTGACTGAGGGGAGTGTTCCCTGCCCAGTTTACTCTATTACACTGACTGAGGGCAGTGTTCCCTGTCCAGTTTACAGTCTATTACACTGACTGAGGGGTGTGTTCCCTGCCCAGTTTACTCTATTACACTGACTGAGGGGAGTGTTCCCTGTCCAGTTTACTCTATTACACTGACTGAGGGCAGTGTTCCCTGCCCAGTTTACTCTATTACACTGACTGAGGGGTGTGTTCCCTGTCCAGTTTACTGTCTATTACACTGACTGAGGGGCGTGTTCCCTGTCCAGTTTACTCTATTACACTGACTGAGGGCAGTGTTCCCTGCCCAGTTTACTCTATTACACTGACTGAGGGCTGTGTTCCCTGTCCAGTTTACTCTATTACACAGACTGAGGGCAGTGTTCCCTGTCCAGTTTACTCTATTACGCTGACTGAGGACAGTGTCCCCTGTCCAGTTTACTCTATTACACTGACTGAGGGGAGTGTTCCCTGTTCAGTTTACTCTCTATTACACTGACTGAGGGCTGTGTTCCCTGCCCTGTCCTGAGCTGAGCAGTGACAGTGTCCCGCATTGGCAGAGTTGTACCATGACGTACCAGTCGTTGTTCCATTGTTTTTGTCGTGCTTGCTGACTTTGGGACGCTTCTTGCTATTGTCTTTGATATTGTTGTGGTGGTTCGTTGTGTTGCCGTGTTTGCTGCGCTCAAGGACCACACTCTGTGGATAATACGTGTCCTTCACACAGTTACTCGTGTCAGCGTGCTTTGTGGCATCTGCTGTTTCCTTGAGCGTGCCATCACTGAGTTTGCGGTGCTCCCCGTCTGGAGTCTTGTCCGGCTTACTGGAATCAGCTTTGGCTTGTCGATTCTCCCCATCTTGAGTCAGGTCTGTTTCGCCTGAGTCAGTTTTGGCTCGTTGATGCTCCCCGTCCGAACCCTTACTGGTTTACCTGTGTCAGCTGAGGTTTCTTGATGCTCCCCGTCCAGAGTCATTTCAGGTTCACTTGAGTCAGCTGAGGTTTCTTGATGCTCCCCGTCCAGAGTCATTTCAGGTTCACTTGAGTCAGCTGAGGTTTCTTGATGCTCCCCGTCCAGAGTCATTTCAGGTTCACTTGAGTCAGCTGAGGTTTCTTGATGCTCCACGCCTGGAGTCAAAATGTTCAGGAATACATTTGCTTGTGGAGAGTCTCGAGTGAATGAGGTTTGATGTAACGTGGTGTCACCGGAGTCACCAGTAGTCTCACTGTGATTGTCGAGTGCCTCTGTACACATTAGCTGCGGTCTGTCACATTGCACATCTGGTATGGGAAGTGGGATGCTGTTGTCACTTGTCGCACATACAGTGGGTAGAGCCTCAGTGTCTTCTTGTCGTTCACTTGAGGTGGGTAGACTGTCATAGTCTTTTTGCTGTTCACTTGAGTGTGGCAGGCCTGCATCGTCTGCTGCTGGTTGCTCAGAGGAGGTTTCTAGACCTTCATGGTCTTGTTCATGCAAGGACTGCGCTCTGGAGTCTTACATTGCTTCTATCGTGGACTCTGTCCACAAGCTTGCTGTGGAGGCTTGTGTCACTGGAGTCACTTTCTGTGTGGAGACGTGCAGTTGTCTCGCTGTGGAGTCTTTCATCGCTTTGTGTGTGGAGGCTGGGACTCTTTGTGGTGTGTGGACCATTCTCTGTGTGGAGTCCGGGACTCTTCGCGGTGCGTGGACCACTCTCTGTGTGGAGGCTGGGCCCCTTCATGGTGCGTGGACCACTCTCTGTGTGGAGTCCGGGACTCTTCGTGGTGCGTGGACCACTCTCTGTGTGGCAGCAGCCGCTCCCTGTGGGCTTGTACCGCTCTCTGTCTCTTGGTGTCAGGCCGCAGCATAATCCTGCACTTACGAGTCGGGATGTCATATATGCTGGGCTGAAGGTTCCCCATTCCGAAGAACCTGTCGTCGGGGTCTTCAATGTACAACACCTCTAGTTGCGGTTTGAATTTGGTACTGGGGTAGCCACCTCCCAAGGTGAAATCATCGTCTGAGTCGTAGTCTTCTAGGACCATATCATCACGTTTTGTGTCGGAGCTGGCATTGGGCTTGGGATGTCCAAAGAAAAATTCAAGGGCTGAGTCATAGTCTTCAAGGACTGTATCATCTCTTTGAGCGGTGCTAACTGCTTGTTGCAGGGTTCTGCGGAGGTTACTTTCAGCTACTGGTTTGATTTCAGGCATTGTGCTGTCGTTCCAGGTGAAAGAATCGAGTTTTACGGCTTTAAAACTTCTTTTTTCGTGTTTTGGGACATTTCCCTTTTAAGTGGCCGTGGTCCAGGGCCTCTGACGTCACGAAGCGTGTGATGTAGGAAGCGATTGCGCATATCGCGGTTCGTTGGGGCCTGTTTTGCAATTGCGCATGCGCGGCTTCTCGCGCATGCGCAAACGGACCTTCCCGTTCTGTGCGCTCTTCGCGCAACTGCGCATGTGCAGCTCCTTTTTCAAGATAGCTGCAAATCAAAACTGCCATTTGTTGCTGCGAGCCTACCTCGTGGTGAGTTTTGGCGCCTCTTTTACTGTTTTTTCTTGTATGTTCCTCGCAGAATTCTTGGAATTTGTCCAGGACTGCCTGGAAGTCGCTCTTGTTTTGCCCCTTTGAGTATTTGAAGGTCTGGAAGATTTCAGCTGCTTCTGGAGCAGTGATGGTAAGTAAAAGCTTTATTTTCTCTGCATCCGCCACGCCATCTAGGTCAGACGCTACCAGGTAGATCTCAAATCTCTGCCTGAACCAACGCCAATTTTCCCTGAGATTGCCTTGGTACCTGAGCTGCTGTGGAACCGGAATCTTGAACATCATCTTGCCTGGCTGCTATTGCTGGTTTTCACTGTTTGCTGAGTTGTAACTATATGGATTTAAACAGGTCACTCCTGGGTACCATGTTTTGTTATGCTCTTGACTTAGCATAAGCTGCTTCCTTGATGTACACTCTGACAAAGGAAGGTTCAGACTTGGAGATAGCTTTAACACATTTATTAAACTGTTAACGATTCTCCTACTTGGATTCGACTCTCCTGCTAATCCTGCTTTAGCTACTCAGACTGACGAACCAGTCTGCTACAATCCACGTGGTGGGTGTGATGTGTTTCAAATCAACCTTGTGTACCCACTGAGTGTTTCCACTGCAAAGAGGAAGATCATGTGTGATGTGTCCTTTTATATGGGTTGGTGTAATGCCCTCCTGTGGTAGTGTCACCTGTGTGTGTGTCTTGAATGCCCATTTGCGTCCTGTTTTACTGACCTATTGGTTGAATATCTGTGTGTCATGTCTCTGGTGCTCCCTCTAGAGTCTATTTAGTCCATGTGTATTTACATTAACCCCTTGTGTATTTACAGTGATGCATATTACCATAGTGGGTACCCCTGCCTCGCTGACTCCTATGTAAGTCTAAGCATCGTGAGCTCTTTTCATCATCCTCGCCTTTGGTGCCACGTACAGCAATCGCACCCATGCCACAAATCTCGGCCCAAACCTTCCCAAAACCTCGAACAGGTACCGCTACTGCACCCAATCAAGTGCTTTCTCTGTGTCCATGGACACCACCACCTCCGGTACCAGAGCCCCCGACAGATTCATCACCACATTCAACAGCCGTCTTATATTACTCGCGAGCTGCCTGCCCTTCACAAAGCCTGTTTGATCTTCTGCAACCACCCCCGGGACACAATCCTCCATCCTTCCCACCAACAACTTAGCCAATACTTTCACATCCGTGTTCCATAGTGATATGGGCCTATACGACCCACATTCCACCGGGTCCATGCCCTTTTTTGGGATTAGTGTGATTAGTGCCTGCATCATCGTGTCCAGCAATTCCTCCTTCTCCAGTGCTTCATTAAACGCCCCCAACAGATGTGGTGCCAGGTCCTTATAGAATTCCGCCGGGTATCTATTTGGTCCAGTGGCGTTCCCTGGCTTCATACTGCTGATACCTACCCCAGCCCCAGGGGCTCCTCCAACACCTGCCTCTTTGCTTCCTCCACCTGGGGAAATTCCAGCTGATCCAGAAACAGCCGCATGTGCCCCTCCTCTTCCCCTGGGTCTGCCTTGTAAAGTCCTTGGTAGTACTCCCTAAATGCCTCGTTTATCTTCCCTGACTGTGACACTCCAGCCGCTGTCAATATCTTCAACATTTCCCTGGCTGTGGCCTGCCTCTGCAGCTGGTGCGCCAGCATGCGGCTCGTCTTCTCCCTATACTTATATTGCACCCCATATGCCCATCCACCATCCCCATTGTCAGCCTGTCAAACTGCCCCTGCAACTTTTTCCTCCTCTCCAATCCCTCCACGGCGGGCACCCTCACAGAATTGTAGAATCATAGAATTTACAGTGCAGAAGGAGGCCATTTGGCCCATCGAGTCTGCACTGGCCCTTGGAAAGAACGCCCCACTCAAGCCCACACCTCTACCCTATCCCCGTAACCCAGTAACCTCACTTAACGTTTTTTTTTTGGACACTAAGGGCGATTTAGAATAGCCAATCCAGCTAACCCGTACATCTTTGGATTGTGGGAGGAAATTGGAGTGCCCGGAGAAAACCCACGCAGACACGGGGAGAACTTGCAGACTCCGCACTGTGACCCAAGCTGGGATTCAAACCTGGCACCCTGGAGCTGTGAAGCAACTGTGCTAACCACTGTGATAACGTTCTGCCCTCGAATATTCCCTGTCCACCTCCACTATCTCACCCACTACACGGTCATGTACCTCCCTCCGTTCCCGATCCGCACGAGCCTTAAACTAAATAATTTCCCCCCGGACCACTGCCTTCAGTGCTTCCCAAAAAATGGCCGCTGACACCTCCCCATTCTGATTCAACTCCACATAATCCCTAATCGCCGCCCGCACCTTATCACAAAAACCTCCATCCGCCTACAACCCCGAGTCAAACCTACAACCCAGCCTCTGCTCTCATCCCGTACTAAACCGAGTCTCCAGCCAGCGGGACACATGGTCCGAGATAACTATCTCTGCATACTCTGCCCCCTCCACCCCAACCAAAATCTCCCGACTCGCTACAAAGTAATCAATCGTTGAATACACCTCATAGATAGGTGAAAAGAAGGAATACTCCCTTCCCCCTGGGTTCTGAAAGCACCATGGATCCACCATACCCATCCTCTGCATAAGCCCCCAAGCTCCCTTGCCATTTGTACCCTACCCATCGACCTGGGGCTGACCTACCGAACCTCGGCTCTAGGAAACAGTTAAAATCTCCTCCCATGATTAACTGGTGCATGGCCAAATCCGGGATTGCTGCTAGCAACCCCCTCATAAAACCCACATCAACCCAATTTGGGGCATACATATTTACCAACACCACCGGTGCCCCTTCCATACTCCATTCACAATCACATATCTCTCACCCGGACCCCTCGCCTCCTTCGCATTCTCAAATCCCATTTTTTTTGTTCATTAATATCGGCACTCCCCTCAATTTCAAATTAAACCGCGAGTGGAAAACCTGCCTGTCCCACCCCTTCCTTAACCTAACCTGGTCCTTCACATGGAGGTGCATCTCCTGCAGAAAAGCCACCCCAGCTGGCAAGCCCCTGAGGTGCGCAAACACCCGCGACCTTTCAACCGGCCCATTCAGTCCCTGGATGTTCTACGTTACCAGTCTTACTGGAGGTTTACGCCTCCAATCCCCTCTACCGTCCGTCATCTTCCCCACTTAACTCCCGCCCCCTTAATTCCACCCTACATCTAGTCCATCCCAGATGGCTCCCTTCTCCGCCCCTGACCATGTTATCTCTCACCTCCTGCCACGTCGCAACAAACACCACCCCCACCCCCGCCGCCACTCCTCTCCGCTTTCTCCCTCACCACCTCACTTCTGTTCACCCACATTACTTGCTAGCACGGCAGCTCCTGCCCAAAGGCACCTCCCAATGCAAACCCCTCCCTCCAAAAAAGACAGAAGCACCCAATCCCTACCCCCACTTCAAACATGCTCCCAACCATTACAAAGGGCCAGCACCCCGGTTCCCAAGCATTGTCCGCTCAGTTCTCCACAGTTTATGCTCCTTAATGAAGTCTTCGGTCGCTTCTGGGGCCGCGAAATAATACTCCTGAACTCCGCACGTCGCCCGTAATTTCGCTGGATAGAGCACCCCAAACCTGATATGCCGCTGGTACAGCACCGCCTTGGCCTTGTTGAAGCCTGCCCGCTGCTTTTCCAACTCTGCTCCCATGTCCTGTTAAATTTGGATCTTATTCCCCTCCCAGTCGCAGGTACGCTTCTCCCTGGCCCATTGCAAAATCTTCTCTTTCTCCACAGATTGTGGAGTCTCAAGATCACTGCTCCCCAGCTCTCGGCTTCTGCCTCAGAGACGTATGCGATTGGTTCACTTCAGGCACCTTATCTAGCACCCCTTCTGCCACCAGCCCCGCCAGCATCTTCGAGACGTACCTCATGGCACTCACTCCTTCCACTCCTTCAGGCAGGCCCACTATTCGCAGGTTCTGCCTTCTTGGGGGCATTCTCCGGCTCCTCCACCTTTGCCCTCAACATTTTACAGTGATCCTCTGGGAGCCTACTTCTGCCTCCAGAGCCACTACATGATTGCTGTGGTCCGAGACTCCTTCGATCTCCCGAATCTGCGACACCTGCACCTCCAAGCACTTAGCCCACTGAGCTAAACCAGCCCGAATAAAAGCCATCAACTGCTGGGGCCTTCCACCTTGAAGCAGCCCTTCCCCCGCCTCCATGCTTACACTAGCTGCTACAGTACAGGATTCTTTCAATTCTTTAGCCTGGTCTCTCACTGTTTTCTGCAGTCTGATAACCAGCAGACATACCACTCCCGGGGGAAACTACTCGTCCAGCCTTCACCTAAGCCTTTTTATCAAAATTCCACCCAGTATCACCAAGACTTCCTATCTGTGCCTTCAAGAAGGAGCTGTCCTTTGTGTGACCACTCACACCATGGCCATCATGGGAAGTCTTATCTTCCAACACTTAATGAGGCAGTACAGTCCTGCGCAAACACAAAGTCCACATTCTCCTCTCTGGTCTCTGCTCTTTTTCCCCACTACGGTCCTTTTTCATTGTGTCCTCACTGCTGCCGAGTTTGGTCCCTCTCCAGGTCATTCACTCTCTCAAACTCGTTGGTCTCCGTCGGGGTGCCAAAGTAATGTTCTTTCCCCTGGTGTGTGACCCAGAGTCAGGCCGGGAACAGCCAAACCTCACCCCATTTTTATAGAGCGGCGATTTTGCTTTATTAAATCCGACCCTCTTTATTTTGCAAGTCTGCCCCAGTGTCTTGGTAGACCCGGGTTCTGTGCCCTTCCCATGAGCACGACTTAGTCTGCCGGGCCCACCTCAGGATCTTTTCCTGGTCCTGATACCTGTGCAGTTATTGCTCTCGGCTGCTCCCTTGCTTTGGGTTTCGGCCTGAGCGGCCTGTGTGCCCTGTTGAGTTCTGAGGACTGGGGAAGCTGTCCCTCTCGACTAGGTTGCCCAGCATTTGGGCGATATAGTCTGTTGGGTCCCTGCCCTCGATGCCCTCCGGCAAATCCACAAACCGGACATTTTGTCATTGAGACCTGTTCTCTTGGTCCTCGACTTTCCTCTTCAAGTTCCCCTTTGTCGCCACCTGCTTCAAAAATACACCCAAAACCGTCCCAAACTTAGACAAAACAAAGACCAACAGTGGTGAAGAGGGTGCCGGCAAACAGTAGCTCGAAGAGCTGACAAGAAGGCAGGAGTGGCGGAGTCACCTCTGCCTTCAGAGCCACGATCCTGTTGCTCTGATCTAACGACGCCTTTCAGGATCGTTCTTCCTTTCTTGCGCCTCCACCTTCTTCCCCATGTCGTCTATTGTCTGCTGGAGGGATGCCATCGCCTCGGTCACCATCTCCTTTACCACCACCTGGAATTTTGTTTTTATCGCCCCCCTCATGGCGGCCAGTGCTTTTTTTAAAAAAGCTTTTCCAACCGTCCCTGGGTCTTCCCCGCTCTTGGGTAGTTGGAGCTTCCACCTCGCCTCGTGGGTCCGCTGGCCCGGCCGCCCATTGCTCGTGCCCCTCTCTGCCGCTCCTGCCTTCTTGTCAGCTCTTCGAGCTACTGTTTGCCGGCATCCTCTTCACCACTGTTAGTCTTTGTTCCGTCTAAGTTTGGGAAGGTTTTGGGTGTCTTTTTGAGTCAGAAATCTCCGAAAATACACTATTTTGGTTCTAGTTGGGAGGAGAGCCACCTGATGTGCATCCGCTCAGCACATCACCGCCACCAGAAGTCATATGATAGAATTCTTCATCAAGATAGAGAGTGACAGAGATCAGTGTTTTCCAAACTTTTTTCCGGGGACCATTTTTACCAACTGTCCAACCTTCGCGACCCACGCCGGCCGACCTTCGCGGCCCATGCTAGCCGACCTTAGCGACTCGTGGGCCGACCACCGCGACCCAAAGTTAATCCCCAACCAACATGACTGAAAGAGATGATTTGGTCATTGTTTGTGGGAGCCTGTGTGCACATATTGACTGCTGCGTTTCCGACCTTACAGCAGTGACTAGCAGGGGGGGGGGGTGGAGATGGCGTGACCCGCTTTGCAGTCAGCGGGTGCCAGGGCTGCACCTCATCAACGACAGAGGCAGGGAGATCCTTCATTGGCTCCTCGTGCAAGGTAGCTTGGTGGTGGGAAAATTTCAGGCATGCTCCAACACCACGCCCCCGCAATGTGCATCCTTCCTGCCTCCCTATATCACTATATGGGCCACCTGGCCCCAGCCCATCTCCAGCTGCCTGATAAAATCCAGTATAATGAGTTTGCATCCCACAATCAATTAAAATTTTTCGCCTTGTCAGTTCAAGAAGCTTACAGGAAAAACCTACCCAACAAGCAGTTACAAAGCATAAACACCCACAATGCATACCAAAGTGTTTTGTTATTAGAATGCATGTTAGGAACGTGGTTCTGCACATGAAATGAAGTGCAAATCGCCTATTGTCACAAGTAGGCTTCAAATGAAGTTACTGTGAAAAGCCCCTAGTCGCCCACATTCCGGCGCCTGTTCGGGAAGGCTGGTGCAGGAATTGAACCGTGCTGCTGGACTGCCTTGATCTGCTTTAAAAGCCAACTCTTTAGCCCTGTGCGAACCGATGAGCAGGCAGGCATCCACAGTGCGCGTACATTTTTCTCATTATTGCAGCCGTCATTTTCAAAGCCGCTCGCAGCCGGCATTGTTAAAAGCTGCTGCGGCTGTTGCGCGAAAATTTGTGCGATTGGGTGCGCTGCGCCGTGACGGCTCCACGACCCTGCCGACACCCGCCCACGATCCACCCACAGGTCGCAACTCCCACTTTGAAAATGCCTTACATAGTTGATTCTGAGACTAGGGTCTTGAATCTAAGCAAAGGAAGCTACAATGATATGAGGCTCAGGTTAGCTATGATGGATTCGGGAATGTTACTTAAAGGGATGACAGTGGATTGGCAATGGTAAATATTCGGAGAGCGCATGGGTGAACTGCAACAATTGGTTTGTGGATGGTAGTTTTCATTCTGCTCGATATAACGAGGTAATGTAAAGTGTTTACTTTCCAGATTTATGTGGCCTGCCAGTCAGTGCTGATTGTACTAGTGGGAGCACAGCCTGAGTACAGGATAAACACACTGGAAGTGCCCAGCACACATGAGGAGCTTGTAAAACACGTTGTATTTGAGGAAGATATCACCTCCATCGTAACTGAGGTAAGTGAAGAGTGTGACCCAGATGCTGTAAAGTTGAACCCCCGGTTGAGTGATTTATCAGGAATATTAATATCTTGCCACTTTTCTCCTCTCTAATCCTTCTTTGCTGTGGGTGCAGTTCACATCTGCTGATCATGCTCTGTTATGCCTCGCATTCATCCATTGTCCCTTTCCATTGAGTACCAGCTAGTTGATTGCAGCGGCATCATAGCTGAACAAAAGCTCACCCTTGTGATATCCATATGTCTAAGGGGAAACTGGATAAGTAGATGAGGGATAAAGGAATGAAAGGATATGCTGATGGAGTAAGATGAAGAGGCTTGTATGGGTCATCTCAGTTACAGGACACTACTGCAGGTGTTCCTTAGAGCAGTGTCCTAGGCCCAACCATCTTCATCTGCTTCATCAATGACCTTCCTTCCGTCGGTGCTATGTCTTTTCGTCCGACGTCATTTCGTCCAACGACACTTCGTCCACGTCTTTTGGTCCAACGTCTTTTTGTCCGCACGTCTTTTGGTCCAACGTCTTTTTGTCCGATGATTTTTTTCGTCAAAGACTTTTTGTGACTTGTTACGTTTTTTTGTCGGATGATTTTTTTTGTAAAAGACGTTTTGTAACTTGACTTTTTGTAACTTGCTTAGTAGCACTTCACTCCACTCCCCACATTAACTTTTTGTAAATAGAAATCTTCTCTAATGCACATAGCAAGGTATAATATGCAATAAAGGATTTTTATTACCGGTCTCTTTCCTTTAACGAGCCTCGTTAAAGAATAGTTATTATCGTTCTCTTTCCTTTAACGAGCCTCGTTAAAGGATAGATATTATCGTTCTCTTTCTTAATTCGCCCATCCTGAAATGGCAAAGTTCATTGTGTCAACGAAGAGTAAACGGAAGGTAGCTGATGGAAAGAACTATATCTACGATTTTCATTCGAGCAGTGCAAACCTAGGAAAAGAATACTGGAGATGTGAGAAAAGAAGGCTATGTTCAGTGCGGATTCACACGGTCACGGAAAACAATGAGCCGAAAATTATTTATTTCTCTAATGAGCACCTTCATCCAGCTGATGTTGATTCGTTAAATGCTAGAAAAGCAGTTGCAGAAATAAAGCATGAAGCAGTGGAAAACATAGCAGCAAGTTCGCGTAGCATACTAGCGGCCAAGTTTACGCAGCTATCAGAAAATACCTGCTCTCAACTCCCTAGGTTGCCCGTCGTCTCAAGGACTATTCAAAGGTGCCGACAAAGAAATTCTGGATTTCCCGCTAATCCAGCGGCTAGACACGGTTTTGAAATACCTGACAAATATTGTAAACTTGACAATGGCGAACAGTTTCTGAGATACGATTCGGGCGCCGAGGATCAACAGCGCTTACTAGTATTCGCATCAGAAAGTGCTCTTCAGGATTTAGCATCATATCGTCATTGGGCATGCGATGGGACATTCAAGATTGTGCCACAACAGTGGTTTCAACTGTTCTGCATTCATGTACAAGTTAAAGGAAGCAGTTTTCCACGGGT
Organism: Scyliorhinus canicula; assembly: GCF_902713615.1. NCBI lineage: Eukaryota > Metazoa > Chordata > Chondrichthyes > Carcharhiniformes > Scyliorhinidae > Scyliorhinus > Scyliorhinus canicula. The sequence goes on from NC_052161.1 coordinate 73,779,319, forward strand.
CTTTGCATTACTGCCGAATAAAAGAAAGCAGACATACGAATTATTCTTTGACCAATTGAAAATTATGCAACCTAATGCAGATCCGATTGATATCATGGCAGATTTCGAAGTTGCAGTTCACAAGGCAATTAATTCATCATTCCTTAATTCATCTGTCGTGGCATGTTTGTTTCATTTGAGCCAATCTGTGTTTCGAAAAATTACCGATTTAGGCCTCAAAGAAAAATACAATACAGACTCTGAATTCTGTCTTAAAATTCGATGTTTTTCAGCATTAGCTTTCCTCCCCGTTGAAGATGTCGAAGAGGCTTATGAAGATTTGATAGACGATGAAGAAATACCTGCTGAATTCATTGTTTACTTCGACTTGACTTACATAGGCATTGTGAGAGGACGTGGTGCCAGACGAAGGAGAGAAACACCTACATTCCCGACAGCTGTATGGAATGTTAATCAGCGTGTTCTACAAGATCTACCGAGAACAAATAATGCTGCTGAGGGATTTCATTCTGCGATAAAGCGTTCGGCGGGTGGAGCTCATTTGAATATCTGGAGGTTAATCAAAACTCTGAAGGAAGAGGAAGGGTTCATAATAGGCAAAAAGGCTCAAATTCTTCAGGGAGATCAGTCGACTTCATGTACGCGATATAAGAAAATAACTGAACGCCTCAAAAGATTGGTCGTTGAATATGATTCTACAACAAAAATTGATTTCTTGAGGAATGTTGCTTACAATTTACATCAATTTTAAGTAATTTCGGGAATTTACAATTTACATCAATTTTAAGTAATTTCGGGAATTTTAAGTAATTAGTAAACTTTTAGATTTTTTTAACTGCATTTTTAGATTTTTTAACTTTTTAACTGCATTTTTCAACTTGCATTTTACTTGCATTTTATCAATTACTTGCATTTTAGCAATTAAATTCACTTGCTGTATTGTACTTGCATTTTATCAATTAAATGGTTTTATACGGAGTTAATTTGTAATTGGATAATTGGACGAAGTGACGTTGGACCAAAAGACGGGCGGACAAAAAGACGTTGGACCAAAAGACGTGGACGAAGTGTCGTTGGACGAAGTGACGTCGGACGAAAAGACGCGACACGCCTTCCGTCATAAGGTCAAAAGTGGTGATATTTGCTGATGATTGCAGAAGGTTCAGCACCACTTGCCACTCCTCAGATACTGAAGCAGTCTATGTTCAAATGCAAGACCTGGACAATATCCAGGCTTGGGCTGACAAGTGGCAAGTAACATTTGTGCCACACAAGTGCTAGGAAATGACCATCTCCAACAGGAGAGAATCTAACCATCGCCCTTGACCACAATGGCATTACCATTACTGAACGCCCCACTGTCAACATCCTGAGAGTTGCCAGTGACCAGGAACTGAACAGGACTGGCCAAATAAATACTGCAGTTACAAAAGCAGATCAGAAGCTGGGAATTCTGTGGCGAGTAACTCCCTTTTCGACTCACCAAAGACTGTCCACTATCTGCAAACCATTAGCCAGGGGTGTGATGGCATACTGCAGCTCCAATAACACTCAATAAACTTGACACCATTCAGGACAAAGAAGTCCACTTGATTGGTACCCCATCCACAAACATTTACTCCCTCCATCACTGACGCAGTAGCCGTAGTGTGTACCATCTGAAATGAAAAATGAAATGAAAATTGCTTATTGTTACAAGCAGGCTTCAAATGAAGTTACTGTGAAAAGCCCCTAGTCGCCATATTCCGGCGCCTGTTCGGGAAGACTGGTATGGGAATTGAACCGTGCTGCTGGACTGCCTTGGTCTGCTTTAAAAGCCAGCTCTTTAGCCCTGTGCTAAACCTGCCCCTACAAGATCTACAAGATGCATTGCATGCACTCGCCAAGGCTCCATCCAGAGCATCTTCCAAACCCACCATTTAGAAGTGTAAGGCAGCAGATGCATGGGATCACCACCACCTGCAGGTTCGCTTTCAAGCCATTGTCACTGGGTCAAAATCCTGGAACTTCCTTCCTAATGCCACTGTGGGGTATACCTACAGCTCAGGGACTGCAGCAGTTCAAGAAGGCAACTCACCACCACATCAAGGGCATTTGTCAATGAGCAGCAAATGCTTGCCTCGCCTGCGACGCTCACACCTCATAAATAAAATCTGCTCCATGGCAACTGAGGACATTACGAATGGTATCAAATTGAAAGAAATGGAATGCTGTGTAGGTTCATGGTAGGACAGACATCTGGAATATTTTATAAACTAGCAAAGGATCAATTGGGGGAAAAAAGTAGGCAAAAATAAGACTCTACAAGTATATTAAAAGGAAGGGAGTAGCTAAAGTAAATTTTGGTGCCTTAAGGGATGAGACTGGGGAATTAATAATGGGAAACCAGACAATGGCATGGATTTTGAATAAATATTTTGTATCTGTCCTCACAGAAGAAATAAAAAGCATCCCAATACTAGTAGAAAATCAAATCAAAGGCTGATAAGTTCCCTGGATCTGATGGCCTATTATATCCTAAGGTCTTGAAAGAAGTAGCTGCTGTGAAAGATTGGTTGTGAACTTCTAGAATTCCCAGCAGATTGAAAGACCGTAAATGTAACACCTCTATTCAGGAAAGAAGGAAGTCAGAAAGCTGGAAGCTATAGGCCTGTTCACCTAACTCCTGTCACTGAGAAAATGGTGCAATCCATTGCGAAGGAAGTAATTTATTTAAGGACATAATGTCAACATAGTTTGAGAAAAGGGAAATTATGTTTGAGAAATTAATTTGAGTTCTTTGAGGATGTAATGAGCATCTTAAATGAAGAGGAATTTGTAACATGGTATATTTGGATTTCCAACAGGCATTTGATAAGGTGACACTTGAAAGGTTACTGCATAAGATAAGAGCTCATGATGTTGAGGATGATGTAGCAGTGATAGAGGATTGGCTTACAAACAAGAAACAGAGTCATGATCAGTGGTTCATTTTCAAGTTGACAAAACAGTGACTCGAGGAGTGCCACAGGGACCAGTGCTGACAGCTCTGTTAAAGATTAGTAGAGTAAGGAGAAATAATCATGACTCAGAAAATCAAGGTGTAGAATCAATTTGGGTAAAGTTAAGAAATAGGAGGAGGAAAAATATCACTGGTGCGAGCAGTTAATTAGACCTCTAATGGTAGCTACACTTAAATCAAGGAATAATGGGGGATTGTAAGAAAGGGGCTGCAATAATTTTGGGTAATCGTAATCTTGCAGATTAGACAAATTAAATTGGCAAACGTAGTCTGGAGGATGAGTTCAGAGATTGTATTTGGGACAGTTTCTGAGAACAATATGTTCTGTAATTAACCAGGAAACAGACTGTTTTATATCTGGTAATGTATAATGATTAATTAATGATCTTGTAGTAAAGAATCCATGGTGCCGATACAAAGTTAGGGAGTAAAGCAAGTTGTGAGGAGGATACAATGACACTGAAAAGGAACATTGGATATATGGGTTGTGCCAGGGCCACTGAGCTCCTGACCCCATTGCAGCCTTTGTCCAAACATGGAGGAAGAGCTGAAGTCAAGAGGTGGGAGTGACTACCCTTGACATCAAATCAACTTTTGACCCAGTGTGGCATTAAGAAACCAGAGCAAAACTGGAGTCATTGGGAATCGGGGTTGAGACTGTTGGAGGTCAATCATCACAGTCCCAGGACAGAACTGCAGGTATTCCTCAGGGTAGTGTCCTGGGCTAAACCATTTTCAGCTGTTTTATCAGTGACCTTTCTACATAAGGTCAGAAGTAGGGATGTTCACTGATGATTACACAATGTTCAGCACCATTTGCGCCTCCTTGGATAATGAAGCAGTCCACATGCAAATGCAGCAAACCTGGATAATATCCAATCTTGGGCTGATTAGTGGCAAGTAACATTCACGCCACGCAACTGCCAGGCAATAACCTTCTCCAACAAGAGAAAATCCAAACATCGCTTCTTAAAATTCAATGGCAATACCATCAATGAATTCCCCACTATCAAAATCCTGGGGTTACCACTGACCAGAAACTGAACTGGACTAGCCATTTAAATACTGTGGCTACTAGAGCAGATCAGAGACTGGGAATTCTGTGGGGAGTAACTCGCCTCCTGACTCCTCAAAGCCCATCCATCGTCTCCAAACACAAGCCAGGTGTGCGATGGAATACTCTCCCGTGCCTAGTTTGATGTAGTTCCAACACTCTGGAAGCTTGGCATTATCCAGGACAAAACTGTCTGCTTGATTGGCACCCTACGCACCACATTTGACATTCACTCCCTCCACCACTGACGCATAGTGCAGCAGTGTGTCCCATCTACAAGATGCACTACAGCAACACCCCAAGGCTCCTTAGGCAGCACCTTGCAAACCCACAACCTCGACCACCTGGAAGGACAGGAGTAGCAGATAACACCACCTGGAAGCTCCCCTCCAAGTAATTTACCACCCTGATTTGGAAATATACCACCGTTCCTGCACTGCAACTGGGTCAAAATCCTGAAACTCCATCCCTAACGGTCAATTCCCATATAGCCTCTGACGACCAGGTCCCATGGGTGAATAATAAAAAAAGTTTGATTATGTGAATGTGCAAAAATCTGGCAGCCGGAGTATACTATACAGAAAAATGTGAGGTTCACTTTAATGGTAAGAATAGTGAACACAAGTGAAAAAGAGTAAATAGAGAGTGCAGAATGTTGCTGTTCAGAGCGATCTGGCTATTCTCGTGTACAGGTGGTTCCAGACCACAGACTGGTGGGCAGGATAAGAGAATTACAGCTGTGGGGTGCAGATGTTCTGTAGCTTCGCTGATTACTGGTCAAGTCAGCATCATCTGTCCCAAGCTTTCAAACTAATGTTTAAGTTTTTACACAGTGGGTAAGTGATACCTCAGTTGTATAAATCGCTAATTAGATTACATTAGAATGGTGTGTTCAGTTCTGGGATATATTAGCCTTGAAGAGAGTGCAGTCCAGAATGAAATGAGAGCTTGGAGAGAAGATAATGAGGAAGTTGCATGGACAATGGTTCCATTTCTTTGAGTACAGAAGATTAAGGGGTATTCTAATTGAGGTGCTTAAGTTTGTAAAATTTGATATTGCAGAGGCAGGTACAGTTTCCTTTAATGGGGACACAAGAAGGAGGAAGCACAATCTAAATTAGCTAACATTTTATCACAAAGGGGGTGGAAATCTTGAACTCCATTTTCCAAAAGGCTGTGACAATTAAAACTTCTAAGACTGGGGTTAATAGCTTTGTGTTGCATTAAACGTATTGAAAGATATTGTGCCAAAGCACATAAAATAAGTTGAGATGCAAATCAGCCGTAGTCTAATTGAATGATATGCCCTTGAGGCTGAATGTTCCCATGTTCCTAAAGAATAGTTAATCCTTTTACTGCGGAATGCCAGTGGTGGCATTGATGCTTTTCCAATAGCTCAGGCTCTGCAGAACTGTGCAGGTAAAAGGCCAGTGAGCGATTGCCGCTGTGTGCTCTGCATTTTGTGATGTATAGACCCATTACCTTTTTAAAAAATATAGAGTGACAATTTTTTTTCCCAATTAAGGGACAATTTTAGAATGGTCAATCCACCTACCCTGCAGACCTTTAGATTGTGGGGGTGAGACCCACGCAGACATGGGGAGAATGTGCAAACTCCACATGAACAGTGACCCGGGGTGGGGATCGAACCTGGTACACCCATTACCTAATGGGATGGACAATGAAGTGGGTGCTGCCCTCGTTGCGTGTGCCTTTGGGGTATTACAATTGGAGCGGTGTTGAATGTGTGAGCTGCAGTGTCTTCCCATTTGGCACCCAGATGTGGCTGAGGCAACAGAAGCCCACTCCAACTCGGTGTTTCAGGCCTCCTAAGCAAAATGGGTGCATGGGGCTGTCCGACTCTACCTAACAACGTTCTAGGATTTTCCTGGCTACTTTACATTTCTGGTGGGATAGGCTCGCCTTCGATGTGTTCTTTCGTTAATATTTCCTCCCCCACCCCCTGTTACAATCCCCTTTGGAGAAACGATGGAATGAGTGAATTCAATTGCTATTGAAATGTTTACTTTCAAGAAGAATAACTTGCAGCTCTTTTCTTATATTAACAGTGGTACTTAATCAGGCAAGAAGCGTACAAAGTGAACTTGGCTGGATCCTTGTTCTTCGTAGGACTGCTCATTGGTAACGTCTTGTTTGGACCTTTGTCTGATAGATTTGGCAGGAAACCAATCTTCCTTACAGGTAAAGGTTAATGAACCTGTTCCAATAATTTAATTTATATCCATACTGGAGTGTAAAAAGGAGATTTTTTGTTCCTCTGTACATTTCCATCAGTTTAATTAAATGTAAAGGACTGCAATTTCATGAACAGCTTGCATTTATAAAATGCCTTTAACATAAAACATCCCAAAGCACTTTACAGGAGTGTTATTAATCAATATTTGACAGATTCAGATAAGGAGATCTTGGCTCAGATCACCAAGAGCGTTGTCAAAGAGGGAGGTATAAAGCACAATTTAAAAGGAGTCGAGAGAGAGACTGAGAAATTTAGGAAGAGATTTCCAGCGTTTGGAGTCTTGGAAGTTGAAGGCACAACCACCAGTGGTGGAGTGATGAAAATCTGGGATCCTCCAGGCCTGAATCAGAGGAGCGCAGATATCTGGCAGGATTGTAGGATCAGGGGAGGTTACAAAAATAGGGAGTGGGTGAGACCAGGGATGAATTTGAACTTCAGGATAATTTTATAACCGTGTTTAACTGGGACCTAATGTAAGGTGTTGAGTAAAGAGGTGATGGATAAACACAGAGTTGCCAACTAGCACGGATTTTCCGCGAAAGGAGAGCTGATTGGCAAGCCGCCTCCCGAAATGCTTCATTTGGTTTCCTTGGCGACAGGGCCCCGTGCAGAGGCCTCGCCCCCCTCCCCCTCTGCCCCGCACACTAACAGTGCATGCGCGTCAGGTGATCCTGACCGTCACGCGGTCTCGCACATGAGGAATTGAGGTACGTGTATTGGTTTCCTTGGTGACAGGGCCCCGGGCAGAGGTCCCTCCCCTCTCATCTCCGCCCCGCACATTATACAGTGCATGAGTGTCATATGATTCTTCGCGCGGTCTTGCATCAAGGTGCCTGTACATGTATGTGAAAGCATCACAGTGTGCCGCAAATTTCTTTCCTTTTCTTCTTCTCCAAATACTTGTGCCAAAAGTATTTTCCCCTCTTTCTCCTTTGTGATTCAGTGAATTTCTTCGTGAAATATAGCCCGTGGCTTTATTTTGATAAAACACAGCAACTAAATTATCCATTTTCTTACTTGTCAATAAATCCAAAGTTAGATTTAGCCTGATAGCGTTCACCCCCTTCCTCCACATCCTGACTGTCTTCTTCCCCCTCCCTCACCACCCCAATAGTGTTCACCCCCTCCCTCACCACTGTGTGTTCAACCCCGTCCCTCACCACCCCCACAGTGTTGACTCCTTCCCTCACCATTCAACCCCCTCACTCACCACCCCCTCAGTGTTGATTCCCTCTCTCACCAACGTGACCGTGTTCACTCCCCTCCCTCACCGCCCCAGCATTGTTCTTGTTTTCACCCCTTCCTTCACCCAACCAACATTGTTCACTGTGCTCTCACTAGTCACCAGTGTTCAACCCCTCTTCCGTCAAAATATGCCCCATCTCTCATCCACCTTAAGTGTTCACGCCTCCCTCACCTTGAGTGTTCGCTCCCTCACCACCCCGAAAGTATTCACCCTGCGGTGTTGGAGAGTTTTGACACTTCAGCTGATTTACTCATTTGAAGCTGCGCTTTGCTGGTTTTATATCTACTATGAAAAGGTCTAAATTAATCTATGTAAAAATTGACACAGAGAGCTGAAGTTTGCGAGGTTCTGGCCATCTGATTCTCCTGTCGTAATCACAGAGCAGTCTGCGCATGGTGGAACTGGAATCGGAACTTCAAACTTCAGCCTAACTACTACAGGATTTGCGTACATCGGAACTTTCTCGGGGGTCCCAAAGTACATTAGCAATGCAAGTTTGGTTGGAGGCCACTCCCCATATCGGAGGATTTGGGCCTTAGTCTCTTCATAAAAATCAGCCTTTCTGCTATGAAAGTTGTGAGAAAGTTTAGATCATAACAGAAGGACTGAATTATGTAACCGTCTTTTATATCAGAGATTTGCATATATAATTGTTACTTAAATGACATCTTAGTCCTTATTAATTTTGCAAAAAAGTTTGCGCAGTTCCTTAGTTGAAGAGCTGGAGCCCTGGCCCACTCTCTAATTTGCAGTTTTATCAACTGAAAGTGCAGAACACACTTTCAAGTGGATTGAGTGATATGGGCAATGTTGAATTAATTATAACCAGTGCTTCCTTCACAAGAAGTCAGGACTGGGTGACAATTGTTGCTCGATCCCTTCTCTGCTGCCCATCACCCAGTTGAGCTACTCTATGTCCAAGTCTCGGTTGCGCCATTCTGCTCTCAGTGGGCACACATTGGTAAACAATGTACGGAGCGCAGGCCAGTATAAGTGTCTACAGCTGGAATGGAAATTGGACTGGCTGCGTAACAATGGGCCCCTTTGATCCTGAAATGGTGTGGTCTCTTTTAAGAAATATTTCAAACAATCTTTCTTTTTATTTCTTTCAGGCTTGTTCTTTGATGTGGTGTTTGGATTTATGACCGCAGTCGCTCCAAACTATGAAGTCTTTGCTGCAAGCCGACTCCTTGTCGGGCTTGTGAATGGCGGAATGGCCCTGGTGGCTTTTGTACTGACCCAGGAGTTTGTGGGAAAATCCTATTGGGCTTTGACAGGTGAGTGTCTTTTCAGCACAGTCTATACCTTTATTGTTTAGCTTCTGGCCGTCTTCTTTCAGTTGCACGATTAGAGCAGTTGTTCTGTCTCTCTGATAGTGTTTTAACCTTGTAGTTTCATTTTTTCTCCTTTGTAAAGTGCCCAGAGTGTTATTGTCCCTGTAGCAGCTGATGTGAAAAGACTTGCAATGCTACAGTTGGGCATTCTGATCATTTTGTTTTTCTCTGAACATGTGGGGAACACACTGGGATTTACTTGTAGATGGAGAATTTGCTTTATCAGCATGTCCCAGGTTGTATGTGGTTTTTGAAGATTGAATACTGTTGATTTTAGATCTTAATAAATGGGGTTGGAGAATGCAGAACCAGATAGCTCACGATAAGCTCATGATAAGCTCACGATAAGCTCATGATAAGCTCATGATAAGTCTATCTTACATTTATTGAGAAGGTTTATTTAATAGCAATGTTATAAATGGTAGAAGCTATGTTTGATTGATTATTCACACATTGAAAGTGGCCAAAAGGCTTTGTATGGACTTAATATTGGAGAAGAATTGCAAATGGATAAATGTGTAAAATTAATTGAAGGCGGAAGGTCAGGTTGAGAAATTTGGTAAAAAGCATACAGGGGCCGAGACTTTATAAAATAGATGCAAAGAGTATCAAAGCAAGCAAGTTAAGATGAACCTTAATAAAACCGTGTTTCGGCCTCAAATGGAGTATTGTGTCCAAACCTGCACATGATGTGATAGCTTTACAGATCATGCTGAAAATAATTTTGAGAACAGTTCCAAGATGAGGGACTTCCGATACCTCGATAAATTGGAGCAGCTGAGGTTGTTCGCCTTAGAGATGAGGAGTTCTGATAGAGGTGTTTAAAATCATGAGGGAACAAGACAGAGAAGTTAGAGATAAATTGTTCCGTTTGGCAGAGGGCTTGAGAACCAGCATACACTGACTGTTGATTCTTTCGCCAATTATCTTCAGCGACATGAAAACATTCTTAATATGCAGCGAGTGTTTAAGATCTTGGAATGGATTTCCTAAGAGTGTGGTGGAGGCAGATTCAATTGTGGCTTTCAAAAGAGACTTGGATAAGCACTTGAAGGGAATTAAATTGTAAGGCAAAGGGGACTGTGTGGAAGAGTGGCATTTCCTGTGTTGCTCTTGCAGAGAACTGGCCCATGATGGTCCAAATGGACGACTCCTGTGTCATAACCACTTTGATATTCTTCATATTCTAAATTCTGTTTTTTATGCAGGGTCGCTCACCAATTTAGTGTTTGCAATTGGAATTGCTGCTTTCTCTGTTATCGGCTATTACATCAGAGATTGGCGTACGCTTGCTGCTGTAGCCAATTGTCCTGGAGTGGTGTTTTTCCTTCTTTTCATGTAAGTTCTTATTTAAATGCTAAATCTGAGAAACCGTCCTTCGCGGAACAGATCCTTTATTTCCACCACTCCTCGCACCTCCAATCCCCAAAACCGCTCGCATCCATCCTCCCAGGCTTAAACCCATGGTTCCCTCAATTTGGCATCAACTTCGACCCTGCTCCCAATTTGAAGTGCTGCCAAAACTGTCTTGATATTTTCAGCATGGCCACCACCACGGGACTCCCCAAATACCTCCCTGGGGCAAATGGCAACGCCTGCAATCCCTCCTGAAATTGCAACCCCTTTACAAAAACCTGCCTTCATCTTCACCCACAAAGCCTCCGTCTCCCTAATCCACCGCTGCACCTTCTCAGTGTTCGTCCCCCCCGAAGAAGATGGCACAAAACACACTTTTCCCCAAATTTAACTTGTAGCCGGAGAAATCCCTAAATTGCCCAAACAGTCCCACCCCCACCCCACCCCACCCCCACCCAAAGTGAGGTGATCCACCTAAGAGTAGAAGATTGCCAATCTGTAGATGATAAAAATGTGGTGGGGTTATTGATTACATACTTATAAGATCAGATGTGAACCATTTAATCCCTCCAGCTGCTGCACCATTCAATTAGAGCATGGCTGACTTTATAAAATTACATAGAATTCCAACTGGTCTGTGGTGGTGTTGATATTTCATATGAGCTGCATTGTAACTTTTGTGCGAAGAAGTGTTTCTTGACATAACCCCTAAACAGCTTGCTCTCATTTTTTTTTTTTTAAATTTAGAGTACCAATTCTCTTTTTTCCCCAATTTAAGGGCAATTTAGCATGGCCAATCCACCTGCCCTGCACATGCTTTTGGGTTGTGAGGGTGACACCCACACAAATATAGCTTGCTCTAATTTTAAGATGATGCCCCTTCTGAACTCTACCAGAGAAAATAGTTTATTTCTACCTTATCAAATCCCTTAATCATCCTCAATACCACAGTTAACCCCTGAATCTTCGATGCTCAAGAGAATATAATCCTGGTCTTTGCCCTCCTAATTTAATCCCCATATAATTATAGTGGATCTATGGCACCCTCTCCAAGACCACCCTATCCTTCTTGTGGTGCAGTGCTGAGAACCTGAAAGCATTTTGTCTCAATGGAGATCCAGAGCTTTCCTGAAGCAAATTACCATTTATTTCTCTCTCGTCTTTCTTTCTATATATTTAACCCCCCCATCTTATCCACCTTTCCTTACCCTTTATGCAACCGGCCCCAGTCGCATGCCACTTGTATCCCTAGATATCTAAAATTGTCCCCCACTAACCTAGGTGGTAGTTCCCACAGCCGACCCATCTGACCTCTTTTCTGGACTACAAACATCTTGCTCTTTGTCATATTCAGCTTGTATCCCGAAAACCGGCCAAATTCCCCCAGAATTGCCATGATCTCCCTCATCCCTGCCCCTGAATCTGCTACATATAAGAGCAGGTTGTCCGCATACAGCGAAACCCAATGTTTCACCCCCCCTCTAACCAGCCCCTTCCAACCCCTTGAAGCTCTCAGAGCAATTGCCAGCGCCTCTATAGATTGGCCATGCTAAATTACCCTTTCTCCCCTTTGCTTCCCCCTTCCCCTCCCCCCACATCTACATCTGACACAGTTTACCCTCTGATGTTAGTTTCTCTGCTGTTCGGCCTTTCACAACTTTTGTTCTCTCTGGGTACTGCCATTAGCACTCTTTCCCCGTAGTTTCTTATAGATTTCGTAGAATTTACAGTGCAGAAGGAGGCCATTCGGCCCATCGGGTCTGCACCGGCTCCTGGAAAGAGCACCCTACCCAAGGTTAACACCTCCACCCTATCCCTATAACCCAGTAACCCCACCCAACACTAAGGCAAATTTTTGACACTAAGGGCAATTTATCATGGCGAATCCACCTAACCTGGACATCTTTGGACTGTGGGAGGAAACCGGAGGAAACCCACGCACACACTGGGAGGATGTGCAGACTCCGCACAGACAGTGACCCAAGCCGGAATCGAACCTGGGACCCTGGAGCTGTGAAGCGATTGTGCTATTCACAATGCTACCGTGCTGCCCTACCTGTGGCTATTCTGTGGCTATTAGCCCCCCGTTTCCCTGGGTTTCTGTGGCTCTGACACATCTTTCATTCTCACTCCACAGTATAAATATTTCCCACTTACTCTGTCTTTTAGCTTTGGCAAAGAGTCATCTGGACTTGAAACATTCGCTCTTTTCTCTCCCTACAGATGCTGCCAAACCTGCTGAGATTTTCCAGCATTTTCTCTTTGGTTTCTAATTTTAAGATTATGCGCCATTGTTCTTGACTCCCCATACCAGCTCAAAGGAGAATGTGTAGAGGCTGAAAGGGGAAATATTCTTAATGAATACTTTGCTGTTTTCACAAAGGCCGTTGCAACACCAGGGGCATGTGTTCAGGTGCTGTGTCAGTCACAGTAATTGCAGCTGGTGTCTTACATTTGTAACTAGACAGACCTCCTAAATTATGTTTTTTTAAAAACAATTTTAATGAGGTATTTTTGGCATTACAAGCAACAACAGTATAAAAATAATGTACAAAGAACAATAATCATAGTGCAAACACCGACACCCGTCCCTCCAAGGCCCGCCTATTTAACCCCTACTCTATGCCCCCCCGCTGACGATTAATTCTCCGCAAAGAAGTCGATGAATGGTTGCCACGCCCTAACACTGACCCTCTCAAGGCAAACTTAATCTTCTCCAGGCCGAGAAAGCTCGCCATGTCGCTTAACCAGACCTCCAACTTCGGAAGCTCTGAGTCCCTCCAAGCTAATAATATCCGTCTCCGAGCTACCAGCGAGGCAAAGGCCAGAACATATGCCTCTTTCTCCTCCTGGGCTCCCGGATCTTCCGACACCCCAAAAATCCCCACCCCTGGACTCATTCCCATCCTTGTCTTCAATACTCTGGATATGATGTCTGCAAACCCCTGCCAGTATCCCCTAAGTTTTGGACACTCCCAGAACATGTGGACATGGTTCGCTGCTCCACCCGCACATTTTCCACACCTGTCTTCCACCCCAAAGAGTCTGCTCATCCAGGCCGGTGTCATGTGGGCCCGATGTACCACCTTGAATTGGATCAAGCGAAGGGTTGCGCATGTGGCGGTTGCGTTGACTCTGCTCAACGTGTCCGCCCATAGGCCATCCTCCATCTCTTTCCCCCCCCCCCCAGTTCCACCTCCCACTTACGCTTCAGCTCCTTGACCTGTATCTCCTCAACTCCCATTAGTTCCTTGTAGATGTCCGAGATTCTCCCCTCCCCCACCCATCCCCTATACCCTATCCTGGATCCCCTTTAGTGGCAGGAGTGGGAAGGATGATACCTGCCTGCGCAGAAAGTCCCGCACCTGTAAATATCTGAAGTAATTCCCTGTTGCCAACCCAAACTTCTCCTCCAGCGCCCTCAAGCTAGGGAAGCTCCCTTTCAGGAACAGGTCCCCCATCCTCTCAATTCCCGCCCATTGCTATTCCCGAAACCCCCCATCCAAGCTCCCCGGAGCAAACCGGTGGTTGTCACATATTGGGGACCCAACCGATGCACCCACTGTCCCAACGTACCTCCTCCACTGACCTCAAATTCGCAGGGCCACCACCACTACGGGACTGGTGGAATATCTCGCTGGAGGGAAAGGCAGAGGTGCCGTTATCAACGCCCCCAAGCTGCTTCCATCCGCTCCCAAAGCGACCCCATCCCCACCACCCACTTCCTTATCATAGCAATATTGGCTGCCCAGTAATAATTACTGAAGTTTGGCAGGGCAAGCCCCCCCTCCACCCAATTCCACTTGAGCATCACCTTCTTCACCCGTGGGGACTTACCCGCCCAGACAAAGCCCAAAATAATTTTGTTAATCCTCTTAAAAAAGGACCGTGAGATGAAAATCGGAAGACATTGGAACACAAATAGAAATCTCGGTAGGACCGTCATCTTAACCGTCTGCACTCTCCCAGCCAGCGACAGCGGTAGCGCATCCCATGTCCGGAACTCGCCCCTTATCTACTCGACCAACCGGGACAAGTTCAATTTGTGCAACCGGCCCCAGTCGCGCGCCACCTGTATCCCTAGATATCTAAAATTGTCCCCCACTAACCTAAACGGTAGCTCCCCCAACCAACCTTCCTGACCTCTTGCCTGGACTACAAACATCTCGCTCTATGTCATATTCAGTTTGTATCCCAAAAACCGGCCAAATTCCCCCAGAATCGCCATGATCTCCCTCATCCCTACCCCTGGATCTGCTACTATAAGAGCAAGCCGTCCACATACAGCGAGACCCTATGTTCCACCCCGCCCCCCTAACCAGCCCCTTCCAACCCCTTGAAGCTCTCAGAGCAATTGCTAGCGGCTCTATGGCTAACACAAACAGCAGTGGGGAGAGGGGATATCCCTGTCTTGTCCGCCGGTGCAGCCTAAAATAGTCCGAGGTTGTCCTGTTCGTCCTTACGATAGCCTCCGGGGCCTGGTACAGCAGCCTAACCCAATTGATAAAGCCCCTACCGAACCCAAATCGTCCCAACACCTCCCAGAGATAGTCCCACTCCACCCGGTTGAACGCCTTCTCCGCATCCATGGCCACAACTACCTCAACCTCCTTGCTGTCCGGGGGCATCATAATCACGTTGAGCAGCCTTCCTATATTGGCCACCAACTGCCTACCCTGTCAAATCCGGTTTGATCCTCCATAATCACATCCGGCACACAATCTTCAATCCTGGAGGCCAAAACTTTGCCAGCAGTTTAGCGTCCACATTCAGCAGTGAGATTGGCCTGTTAGACCCACATAGCTCCGGGTTCTTGTCCCGCTTCAATATTAACAAAATGATAGCCTGTGACATCGTCGGGGGAAGCACCCCTCTATCCCTCGCCTCGTTAAAAACTTTGACCTAGTATCCCCGAGGATTTCTTGTAGGATTCCACCGGGTACCCATCTGGCCCCGGGGCTTCACCCGACTGCATTGCCTTCAAGTCGTAAGCTATTTCTTCGGCCCTGATCGGAGCCCCCAACCCATCCACCAGCTCCCTGCCCACCCTTGGGAAGGTCAGCCCGTCTAAAAAGTGTCTCATCCACTCGGGCCCCATGGGGGGTTACGAGCGATAAGAGTCCGCTGTAGAAGTCCCTGAATGCCCTGTTTACCCAGCCGAGTCCCCTACCAGGTTCCCATCCCCATCAACCACCTTTTCTATTCCCCTAGCCGCCTCCCTCTTCCTAAGCTGACCTTCTCCCCATGTTCGGAAAAGGTCCCCCTCGCCTTTCTAAACTGCTCCACTGCCTTGCCTGTAGACAACACTCCGAACTCAGCCTGCAGCCTCCGACGTTCCCTTAACAGTTCCAGCCCTTGGTTGCCGCATACCTCCTATCTATCTGTAGAATCTCCTTAACCAGTCGGTCCGTCTCTGCCCTATCCGTTCTGTCCCTTTGAGCTCGGATTGAAATCAGCTCCCCTCTCACCACTGCCTTCACCGCCTCCCAGACCACCGCTGCTGAGACTTCTCCTGTGTCGTTGACCTGCAGGTAGTTCTGCATGCACTTCCTTACTCTCTCGCACACCGCCTCGTCCGCCAACAAGCCCACATCCAATCGCCATTGCGGGCGCTGGAAGCTCTCCTCACTAACCTGCAGTTCCACCCAATGTGGGGCATGATCTGAAATAGCGATGGCTGAATACCACCTCCGCCAGCAGATCCCTGCTCAGAATGAAAAAATCAATCCGCGAGTAAACCTTAAGCACATGCGAGTAAAAAGAAAACTCCCTCCCCGTCGGCTGCCTAAACCTCCATGGGTCGACCCCACCCATCTGCTCCATGAACTCTATCAGTTCCTTTGCCATTGATGGCACCCTCCCCGACTTCGAACACAACCGGACCAGGCCGGGGTTGATAACCGTATTAAAATCCCCTCCCATCACCAGCTTGTGCGAGTGCAGATCCGGTATCTTCTCCAGTACCCTCTATGTATTCATCATTGTCCCAGTTCGGCGCGAACACGTTGACTCAGACTACCTTCCTCCTCTCCAGCTTACCGCTCACCATGACATAATGGCCCCCCCCCTTCCGAGACTATACTACCCACCTGGAATTGCACCCGCTTATTGATTAGAATTGGCAGCCCTCTTGTCTTGGGTGTCCAGCCCCAAATGAAAGACCTGACTGACCCAGTCCTTCCTTTGCCTAACTTGATCCCCCCCCGATCACATGGAACCAGACCATCATCGGCATCGCCCTGTACGCCTTGTCCACCTCCAACAGTCGAGGAAAAGCCCCTCCCCTAGAAGATTCTGCAACATATTCGCCACAAACTCGCCAGCATCAGCCCCCTCAGCCCCTTCAGGTAGACCGACAATTCTTAAGTTCTGCTGGCGCGCTCTTCTCCAGATCTTCCACCTTCTCCAGTAGTCTCTTTTGCTGATCCTTCAGCATCCCCACCTCTGGTTCGACCACCGTTCGGTGCTCCTCCTGGTCCGCCAGCGCGTTCTCCAGCTTCTGAATTGTCTGATCCTGGGCATCCAGCCTGCGCTCCAGCTGATCGAATGACTCCTTCATCGGGTCAAGACAGTCCCGTTTCTGTCTGGCAAAGCCCTCCTGGATGACCTGCATTAGCTCCTCCGTCGATGGCTCGGCCGTTGCAGCAGGGTTCCGAACATCAGCCATGTTGTCTTCAGCGGCCACGTCTAGCCAGCACTTGCTTATCTTTTTATTGCTTCCTTTTTGGTCCGTTGGGGTTCTCCGTGCAATGCACCACTGTATGGGTCCAGTGCTTAAATGTCTGCACCTTCAAAGCCAAAACTCAAAACCAAGAAAACGTCGGGGAAAAAGGTCCAAAAGTCCGGCCAAAGCGGGAGCCACCAAGTGTGTGACTTACTCCCTCATAGCCGCCATTGGAAGTCTCTTAAATTATGTTTTTATGATGCAGACTGAAACCTGGTATTAGGGAGTAAATTAAAACAGAATCATGTTAGGATTGACAGTTCCCTAAATATTCTGTTCATTTCCCATTCATTATTATTAAAAATTTGTCAGAAGTACATTGGTGCTTTTCGAATAGGATGACTTTTATTTGCCATCAAAAAGTCTTTGAGAAGCATCAACATAAATGGGCTTGATCCAACTTGCATTATTTAATAGCATTTATTGTTTTCTACAAAATGATTGTATTCTTTGGTAGCTGGGTTCTACCCCGATGACTATCTTACCTGCCAAAAGGGCCTTTATTCACAATTTTTTACTAGTTTGAATTTTAAAAATGTTAATATATATAAAATAGCAAAATGTTGTCTGATGTGGGACTTGGAACAATAACTAGATTTACGAGCCTCACTAGCTACCAAATGAGCTAGCTGGGCTATGCAGAAATCAACATTTGCCTAACAGTGAGACTCCTGCAGGCACTGAGAGAGGCACCAGGATCATTTCCACAGCTTTGGCGCCTGCAGAGTGGGCTCAGTGCGAATGCGCATCGGTTCCTGACAGCGTTGCGGTTACTAGCAAGAGATGTGATGCTTCACAAAAGCAGGGGAAGAAGTAAACATTGTAGTTTGAGAAAAAATGTGAAAATTGGATGGGATTAACATAGTGAGTGTGTGTGTGTGTGGGGGGGGGGGGGGGGGGGGGGGGCGGCGGAATATAAGGTATTTAGCATCCTGGCAAGTGTATGAATAATCAGGTTCAGATTAAATGTAGCTCAATCTGCAAAGAGAAGAAATAGCGGAGGCTCTGACTATAATTTTCCAATCCTCTCTGGCTACAGACATGGCGCTAGATGACTGTCAACATTGTGCTGCGGTTTAAAATGGGAAGAAGGGATAGTCGAGTAATTGTAGGTCAGTCAGCCGAACATCGGTGGTGGGAAAATTATTGGAAAAGGTTCTGACAGACAGTATAAATCGTCATTTACAAAGACATGGATCAATCAAAACGGCAGCATGGAATTGTTAAGGTAAGGTCATATCTGACCATCTTGATTGAATTTTCTGAGGAAGCAACATGAAGCGTCCCTGTATGTTTGATCTAATGTACATGGGTATCCAGCAAGGTTTTTGGAAAGAAATTCTACATGGTAAACTGGCCAGAAAATTAAAGCTCACCGGATACAATGGAAGGGGTAAGATGAATCCAAATTTGGATCAGTGGCTTTTTGTGGTGTATACCCACGGTTTAGACTTAAATGTAGGTGGTACATTTCAGAGGTTTGCAGTTGTTCGGGAAATTGGTCATATGATTGATAGCGAGGAAAGAAGCTGCAGGAAGATATCAATGGATTTGGGAAGGCAAGTGAGGCAAGGAAATACACAATAAATAGTAGGATTCTGTAGCATTGTGGATAGCACAATTGCTTCACAGCTTCAGGGTCCCAGGTTCGATTCCAGCTTGGGTCACCGTCTGTGCAGAGTCTGCACATCCTCCCAGTGTGTGCGTGGGTTTCCTCCGCGTGCTCCGGTTTCCTCCCACAGTTCAAAGATGTGCAGGTTAGGTGGATTGGCCATGACAAATTGCCCTTCGTGTCCAAAATTGCCCTTAGTGTTGGGTGGGGTTACTGGGTTATGGGGATAAGGTGGAGGTGTTGACCTTGGGTAGGGTGCTCTTTCCAGGAGCCGGTGCGGACTCGATGGGCCAAATGGCCTCCTTCTCCACTGTAAATTCTATGAAGTCTCTCTGAAGGTAGCAACACAGTTAGCTCAGGTGGTTAGGAAGGCATACGGGATACATTCCTTTATGAGCTGAGACGTAAGAGAAGGAAGATTATGATGCAGCTGCCTCGAACCCGAGATATACCATAGCTAGATTAATGTAGTACTGTTCTGGTTGCTGAGGAGGCTTTACATTAATGTTGCTAGGAATGGCAAATTTACGCTTTGAAGAAAGATTGGCTCAGTTGGATTTGTTTTCTTAATATTCTTTATTGTCACAAGTAAGCTTACAGTAACACTGCAATGAAGTTACTGTGGAAAGCCCCAGTCGCCACATTCCGGCGCCTGTTCGGGTACACAGGGAGAATTCAGAATGTTCAATTCACCTAACAGCACGTCTTTTGGGACTTGCGGGATGAAACCGGAGCACCCGGAGGAAACCCATGCAGACACAGGGAGAACATGCAGACTCCGCACAGACAATGACCCAAGCTGGGAATCGTACCTGGGACCCTGGTGCCGTGAAGCAACAGTGCTGACCACTCTGCTACTGTGCCGTCGAACTGAGGAGGGTGAGGGAGGTGCAAAATTATGCACTGCTCTGAGGAATAATAGTGGATAGGATGGACTAAATAAGTGCCTCCTGTGATGTAAATGTTCCATGTTTCTATCTACCCTATCAAATTCTTCAATCATCTGAAATACCTGAGCTTGATCACCCCTTAATCTTTAAAAGTAGTCAATATAGTAAACCGAGACAAAATTCTTCATTACATTGTATTTAAAAAAACAGTATTTGCATCCATCGAATACCTTAATGTATTGTTGGGACTTTCCAAAGCCTTTAACGACAAGGGATTACTTTTGAAATGCAATGCCTGTTATGTATTCAAATACAACAGCCAGTTTATGTTCGGCAAGTCCTGCAAGCAGTAATAAATATGGTGTTGGTTGCCCAGGCACACTACCACAGAAGGTGACTTTGTTGCAACTCTAACACTAGGCTGGCACGGTGGCCCAGTGGTTAGTGTTGCTACCTCAGAGCGCCACGTCCTGGATTCGATTCTGGCCTTGGATGTCTGTGTGGAGTTTGCACGTTCTCCCCGTGTTTGTGTGGGTTTCCTCCAGGTGCTCCCAATTTCCTCCCACAGTCCAAAGATATACAGGTTGGGTAGATTGGCCATGATCAATGCGTGGGGTAATGGGAAATAGGGCTGGGGAATGGGCCTGGGTGGGGTGCTCTTTCTGAATGTTGGTGCTGACTCAGTGGGCTGAACGGCCTCCTACACTGCAGGGGTTGTATGGATAATTTGAGTTGATGAATTCGGCAAAATGATTCCTTCAATTTTGACCTCTTATGCACCGCTGGTTTTCATTGCTCCGCGATTGGTGGCCATGCAGCTGCCAAGACTTCAAGTTTTGAAATTGCCTCGCTAAACCTCTCTACCTCGCCACCTCTCTTTCAGATGCTGCGTGAAACCTCCTTCTTGCAGCGACTTTTAGCTGCCTGCCCAAATGTTTCCAATCATGCCATGGTGTCAAATTATGTCTGATAATGTTCATATGAAGCACCTTGGGATATTTTACTGAATTAAGTGAGTTGTTATTGATTTATTGAACAATGAAATGAATCATTGGACTACAGTTTGTTACAATCAACTCAGTCTCTCTGTGTCACTCACTCACTCACTCACTCACTCTCTCTCTCTTTTCTAATGCAGTACAATTCCAGAATCGCCAAGGTGGTTATATTCTCAGGGGAGGACTCAGGAAGCAGAGGAGGGGCTGCAATACATTGCACAAAGGAATGGGAATGAGAAGATCTTTGTGCAACTGAAACCTTGTGCTGGGACAATGAGAGTTGGTCAGCCAGCTCATGGAGTGATGGACCTGGTGAGATATCCTACATTGCGCTGGAGAACTGCCATCTTGATGTATGTGTGGTAAGTGATGATTAAAAGGACCTTGTGCAGAGATTTGCAGATTCGCTGTGCAGTCAAGTGGATCTGAAGAATGTCTTAAACCTTTGCACTGTAAAGATATCGTAATCTACTCTTCTCAAGAGGGTCATTTATCAGGCTCAACTTCTCTGCCTCAAATTTTATAACTTTGCAGGAGAAAATTAAAACTGCATTAACTCTAAATAAACTTTGTATGAATGCAATGAGGACTCATTTGCATATTGATAAGTGACAAGGTAATTAATTCTTCCAATACCAGTTTTGAAATTTACTGTGTAAAACACCTGTGAGTAGAATGAACTACATAACATGAAACTTATTGCAACCAATGGACAACATATTATTGCATTTATTCCTTTCTGATACCAAAGGAATTGCAGTTTACTTGTTTATGATTTCATTTACTACATTCTCTTTCTTTCCTTCCCCACTTCTGTCTCTTTGTCTTTGGTGTTTTTCTTTCAGATGGGTTGCGATGGTGGGGTAAGGAGCTACTGCAAACTGTTTAGGAGAGACTTTGAAGAGAATACATCCATGGCTTACTTCCCACCTCTTTTCCTCATCAGGTGCTTCCCCACTCTGTCACTCAGTCATGGTTCTTTGCCTTTTAAAAATATGTTTTTATTGGTTTTGTCATTATTTACAATAACTTGCATAATACACAGTAGCATTAATATTGATCTACAACCAAACAAAACACAAAGAAAAAGAAGACGCGGGATGTGCAAACTTAGTATGTGCTGCAAAGAAAAAGTAACCAGGAAAGAAATCATGTGGGGCAGACAGTTAGGTATGTCTCCCCTATACAGAACCTATGCGCAGGTATGGGGCCCCTTGTCTGCCAGTCCCTGGAAAATCAGCTGCCACCATTGTATAACACGAACAGGCCTTGAAACAGTCTAGTGAATAACCGCCATGTTTTGTGGAAACTTTTATCCGATTTCCGAATGTTATATTTTGTTTTCTCCAATTTGAGAAACACTGCCAAATGAGACAGCCAGACTGTGGCCTTGGGTGGCGCTGCCGATCGCCAGCCGAGCAGGAGTCATCGGCGGACGATAACGGAGGCGTAGGCTAGGGCATTTGCCCCCTCCATATGAAGAGCTCTGGCTGCTCTGAAACCCCAAAGACTGCCACCAGCAGGCACGGCTCCACCCTCACCTCATGACCATGTACATAGCCTGGAAATTTATGACAGGACAGGGCGGCATGGTGGTTCAGTAGTTAGCACTGCTGCATCACATTGCCGAGTACCCAGGTTCGATCCCGGCCCCGGGTCACTATCCCTGTGGAGTTTGCACATTCTCCCGTGTCTGCGTGGATCTCACACCCCACAACCCAAAGATGTGCAGGAGGTGGATTGGCCACGCTAAATTGCCCCGTAATTGGAAAGAAAAGAAGTGGGTACTCTAAATTAAATAAAGATCTGTGACAGGACCAGAGCATGAGAATATGGTTGGCTGGGCCTCCCTGGCACCATTCGCATTTGCCCTCTACCTCCGGGAAGAACCTGTTTATTCGAGTTCTGGTTAGGTGCCCCCTGTGCAACACCTTTAGCTGCATTAGGCTCAGCCCTGCGCGATGTGGAGATGGAGGTGGACCGCACTCAGTGGGTCTTTGTCATTTTTTGTGATCTGTGTTTTAAGGACCTGTGCCAACGTGGGCTCTCCCTCTCGCAGCGAGGCATTGAACATCTCCCGCAGATGTTTATAGCAGTCTGGACCCGACACCCTCTCCGACTGCATGGAGTTAATGCTGTCCGTGACTTCTCCCAGTTCTAATGGTGCTTCCAGATCGTGCTTCCAGATCTTGCTTCCTTTCCTCCCCCAGGACTGGTATGTTTCGCCCATCGAGGAACTATTTCAACTTTGGGGCTCGGAGGTGTTCAGCTCTCAATAGAAAATCGCAAAGGCCTCATTGGTCTTCTCTGGTGCTGTGGCTAATTTGGCATTTCTGTCTTTCACCTGCACTATTTCTCTCGTGGCTGCCTACTTTCTCAGCTGGTGAGTCAGCAGGTGGCTGGCCTTGCCTCCGTGCTCATTAAAGGTCCCCCGTGTCTGGCGGAGTTGGTTTACTGCTTTTCCGGTTGAGAGCAGGTCAAATTCCTTTTGTAATTTTTTTGCTCTCTGCCAGGAGTTCCACGGTCGGGGTTGTGGAGTGCCGCCAATCCACATCCAATATTGAGTCGACCAGCTGCTGCCAAGCCACCCACTCCTGCCTGTCCCCGAGAGCCCTGTATGCTATTAATTTCCCTCATCACTGCCTTCAGTGCCTCCCAGAATGCGGAGGGTGAGACCTCCCCAGTCTAGTTGCAGAATATGTACCCGTCGATGTCCTGTGACATTCTCTCACAGAATACCTTATCAGCGCAGAGGGCTGTGTCCAGCCTTGATGGGAGGCATTAGGCCAGTGTTCAATGCCTCGCTGCGAGAGGGAGAGCCCACGTCTCCAGCCTCACATCCATGAAGCGTGGAGCGTGATCTGAGATTACTGTTGCGGAGTATTCCGCTCTTAGCACCCCTGGATGCACCATTTTCCCCACTACATAGAAGTCGATTCTGTTGTAGACCTTGTGGACTCTGGAAAAGGAAAACTCCATCTCCCTTGGATGTTTGAACCCCTCCCTCAGGTGTGTCTCTTGGAGCACTGCTGCCTCAGCCCCGGGTCACTGTCAGTGTGGAGTTTGCACATTCTCCCCCTGTCTGCGTGGGTCTCACCCCCAGGGTGAGGTGGATTGGTGACGTAAATTGCCCCTTAACTGGAAAAAAAGAATTGGGTACTTTAAATTTCAAAAAGGGATGTCTCTTTGAGGAAGATTATGTCAGCCCTCAGGCTTTTCAGATGGGTGAAGACTCTGGATCTTTTCACTGGGCCATTGAATCCCCTGACGCTCCAGGTGACTATCCTGATTGGGGGAGGAGGGGGTGGGCGGGCGGGTTTTGCCCCCCCCCACCCGCGGGGTCAGCCATACTTAACACGCGGATGTGCCCCTGCACTCTGGGGTTTCCCTTTGTTTGGGGGCCATCCAAGATGGCCACCATTGATTCCTTTGCTCCAACTATCGCCTTGTGCGACCTGTTATAAGCAGCACTCTACCCCCTCCTATTCCCTGATTCTCCTGCTCCCCCCAACCTAATGTTGTCCCCCCCCCACTTTCCATTTACTTCCCTGCACCAGTGTGTTCACGTCTCCTGGCGTGGCGAAGTAACGCTGTTTGTTCTCATTGGCCACCCACAGTTTGGCCGGGTGCAGCGTACAGCATCCTAAACTGCACCTTGCTCTTAATAGAGCAGCTTTAGCCCCATTAAACATGACCTGGCACTTAGTCAGGTCTGCCCCAATTTCTTGGTACACGTGGATCGTGTGCCCTTCCAACTTGAAGTACTGAATGTTTGTGCCCAATTCAAGATTCGCTCCTTGTCCTGGAACTGGTGGAGCTTGGTAATGATGACCCACGATGATACCCCTACTGCGGGCCTCTACCAGAGCGACCTGTGGGCCCTGTCGACCTCTGGGTGCTTGGCAAAGCCCCCCCGCCCCCCCGATGGGCCGGAATTTGCGTCAGTGACTCTGTTTGCTCTGCCATGTCTTGCTCCGACTTGCTCCAGGTGTCCGCTGCCTTGGCCTTCCTTTTCCAGCTTTTGCTGTCCTTATTCTCTTTTCTGCCCCCTTGTTCTGGGCCATTTCCTTGTGTGTTAGATGGTTTTGAGTGAGGGTAGGGGGACTTGGTTGACTTAAGGGTCAATTTTTGGGTGAGGGTGGGGGATTTGGTCGACTTGGTCAATTTTCGGATAAAAACACCCGAGTTGAGGTTTCCATGATGAGAGCAACCTTTCATGCGACTGCTCAGTGCATCCCTTCCCCGGAAATTTACGGTTCTTTGCCTTAACCATGTCGTGCTCCATCTTCCACCTTAGGATCCGATCGCACTCTACCTGCATCACAGAAGTCAGTCTTAAGCCAATTTGATTCACCCCATGTGACATCAAGAAATACCTGAAGGCACTGGATATCGCAATGGCTGCAGGCCCTGATAATATTCCGGCAATTGTACTGAAGATTTGTGCTACAGAATTTCGCCCTTAGCTCAGCTGTTCCAGTACATCTACCCCGTAATATGGAAAATTGCCCAGGTTTGTCCTGTCCACACAAAGCAGGACATGTCGCATCCGGCAATTAGCTGTCCATCAGTCTACTTTCAGTCATCAGTCAAACGATGGAAGAGGTGCTATCAAGCAGCATTTACTTAGCAATAACTTGCTCACTGACACTCAGTTTGCGTTATGCTAGGGTCACTCCTCTCCTGACATTGCAGCCTTGGAACAAACATGACTGAAAGAGCTGAAGTCCAAAGGTTAGATGAGAGTAATTGCCCTTGTCATCAAGGCAGCAATTGACCGAGTGTGGCTTCATGGAGCACTGGCAAAACTGGAGTCAATTGTATTCGGGAAAACTCCCCACTGGGTGGAGTCATGCCTGGCACAAAGGAAGATGGTTGTGGTTGTTTGAAGTCAATCACCTCAGTTCCTGGACATCACTACAGAAGTTCCTCAGGGTAGTGTCCTCAGTCTAACCACCTTCAGCTGCTTCATCAATAACCTTCCTTCCACCATAAGGTCAGAAGTCGGGATGTTCGCACAATGTTCAGTACCATTCGTGACTCCTCAGATAATGAAGCAGTCCATGTCCAAATGCAGCAAGACCTGGACAATATCCAGGCTTTTGCTGATAAGTGGGAAGTAATGTTCATGCCGCAGAGGTGCCAGGCACATGACTTTCTCAACAAGAAGGAATCGAACCAGCACACCTTGACATTCAATGGCATTACTTTCGCTGAATCCCCCTTTATCAACATCCAGGGGTGTTATCAGTGACCAGAAACTGAACTGGACTAGCCATATAAATATTGTGGCTACAAAGGCACATCAGAGGCTGGGAACTTTGCGGCGAGTAACTTACTTCCTGACTCCCCAAAGCCTGTCCACCATTTACAAGGCACAATCAGGGGTGTGATGGAATACTCTCCTCTTGCCTGGATGAGTGCAGCTCCACATCACTCCAGAATCTCAACACCATCCAGGAAAAAGCTATTCACTTGATTGGCAACAACCCATCCATCACCATAAACATTCACTTGCCCATCACTGACATATAAGAGCATGAGACATCAGAGCAGAAGTAGGCCATTTGGCTCTATCGAGTCTGCTCCGCCATTCAATGAAATCATGACTGATCTGATGTGATGATCCTCAACTCCACTTTCCAATTTCTCAGCTTAGCTCAATAACTCTCGATTCCCTTACTGATTAAAAATCCCAGTGGCAGCAGTGTGTACCATCTGCAAGATGCACTGCAGCAACTCACCAAGGCTCCTTCGACAGCTCCTTCGACAGCATCTTCCAATCCCGTGCCCTCTTACCAAGGGATGTCAGGGAAGGCAGTACAATGCTCCTCCTGCAGAATGTTTGAGGTGAGGGACGCCGCCAGTGTCCCTGCTGATTTCATCTGTGGGAAGTGCACCCAACTCCAGCTCCTCAAAAACCGTGTTAGGGAACTGGAGCTGGAGCTGGATGAACTTCGGATCATTCGGGAGGCAGAGGGGGGTCATAGATAGAAGCTTCAGGGAGGTAGTTGCGCCAAAGAATAAAGATAGATGGGTGATGGTGAGAGGGGCTGGGGGTAAGCAGTCAGTACAGGGATCCCCTGTGGTCGTTCCCCTCAGTAACAGGTATACCGCTTTGGATACTGTTGGTGGGGACGACTTGCCAGGGGTCAGCCATGGGGTACAGGTCTCTGGCACAGAGTCTGTCCCTGTTGCTCAGGAGGGAAGAGGGGAAAGGAGTAGAACATTAGTTATTGGAGACTCCATAGTTAGGGGGCTAGATAGGAGATTCTGTGGGAACGAGAGAGACTCACGGTTGGTGTGTTGCCTCCCAGGTGCCAGGGTCCGCGATGTCTCAGATCGTGTTTTTGGGATCCTTAAGGGGGAGGGGGAGCAGCCCCAAGTCGTGGTCCACATAGGTACCAACGACATAGGTAGGAAAAGGGATAGGGACGTAAGGCAGGAATTCAGGGAGCTAGGGTAGAAACTTAGATCCAGGACAAACAGAGTTATTATCTTTGGCTTGTTACCTGTGCCACGTGCTAGCGAGTCGAGGAATAGGGAGAGAGAGCAGTTGAACACGTGGCTGCAGGGATGGTGCAGGACGGAGGGTTTCAGATTCCTGGACAATTGGGGCTCATTCTGGGGTAGGTGGGATCTCTACAAACGGGATGGTCTACACCTGGACCAGAGGGGTACTAGTATCCTGGGGGGGAGGTTTGCTAATGCTCTTCGGGAGGGTTTAAACTAGTTCAGCAGGGGATTGGGAACCTGAATTGTAGCTCCAGTACACAAGAAGCTGAGAGTAGTGAGGTTATGAGTAAGGTTTCAAAGTTGCAGGAGTGTACCGGCAGGAAGGAAGGTGGTTTAAAGTGTGTCTACTTCAATGCCAGGAGCATCCGGAATAAGTTGGGTGAGCTTGCAGCATGGGTTAGTACCTGGGACTTTGATGTTGTGGCCATTTCGGAGACATGGATAGAGCAGTGCGAGGAATGGCTGTTGCAGGTGCCGGGGTTTAGATATTTCAGTAAGCTCAGGGAAGGTGGTAAGAGAGGGGGAGGGGTGGTATTGTTAGTCAAGGACAGTATTACGGTGGCTGAGAGGACATTTGATGAGGACTCGAATACTGAGGTAGTATGGGCTGTGTTAAGAAACAGGAAAGGAGAGGTCATCCTGTTAGGGCTTTTCTATAGGCTTCCGAAAAGTTCCAGAGATGTAGAGGAAAGGATTGCAAAGATGATTCTGGATAGGAGCGAAAATAACAGGGTAGTTGTTATGGGGGACTTTAACTTTCCAAATATTGACTGGAAACACTACAGTTCGAGTACTTTAGATGGGTCCGTTTTTGTCCAATGTGTGCAGGAGGGTTTCCTGATGCAGTATGTAGATAGGCCAACAAGAGGCGAGGCCGTATTGGATTTGGTACTGGGTAATGAACCAGGACAGGTGTTAGATTTGGAGGTAGGTGAGCATTTTGGTGATAGTGACCACAATTCGATTACGTTTACTTTAGCGATGGAAAGGGATAGGTATACGCTGCAGGGCAAGTGTTATTGCTGGGGGAAAGGCAATTTTGATGCGATGAGGCAAGACTTAGGATGCATCGGCTGGAGAGGAAAACTGCAGGGGATGGACACAATGGAAATGTGGAGCATGTTCAAGGAACAGCTACTGCGTGTCCTTGATAAGTATGTACCTGTCAGGCAGGGAGGAAGTGGTTGAGCGAAGGAACCATGGGTTACTAAAGCAGTTGTCAAGAGGAAGAAGGAGGCTTATGTGAAGATGAGACGTGATGGTTCAGTTGGGTCGCTTGAGAGATACAAGTTAGCTAGGAAGGCTCTAAAGAGAGAGCTAAGAAGAGCCAAGCGAGGACATGAGAAGTCTTTGGCAGGTAGGATCAAGGATAACCCTAAAGCTTTCTAAAGGTATGTCAGGAATAAAAGAATGACTAAGGTAAGAGTAGGGGACTTCCGGTGGCGGCGATGACGTAGGAAGCCACACATTTGGGAGCTCCCGTTTTAAACGGACTTTTCGGCTCTTTTTAGAGCCCAAAACGGAAATTTTTCGACGTCTCCCGGTGGGAGAAGGTGTGCCGATCGACTTTCCCCGCAGTCCATGACTCGAACTCGGAGTGGAAAGGGGGAAAAAACGGCAGCAGCTCCCCAGAACAAATGGGGGAAGGAATCCAAGATGGCGGCCGGCGGAGCTCCAGAGGAGTGGAAGCAGTGGGCCCTGGAGCAACAAGCTGCTCTCCTGCGCTGTTTTGCAGACTTCAAGGCTGAGGTACTGAGCTCTCTGCAGGAAACGAACAGAAGGCTCTCGGAGATTCAGACGACCCAGGGTGCTGCCATCAAGGAGTTGCAGACGCAGGCCACTGAACGAGAGGAGGAGGCCGGGATCCTCGTGAGTAAGGTGGAGGGACACGAGGCACTCCACAAGAAGTGGCAGGAACGCTTAGAGGAGCTTGATCACCGCATGAGGCGGAAAAATCTGCGGATCTTGGGCCTTGCGGAGGGGCTGGAGGGGTCGGACCTGACAACCTACGTGGCTACGATGCTGAACTCGCTAGTGGGGGCCGGGTCTTTCCATCTGCCCTTGGAGCTGGAGGGAGCACACAGAGTACTGGCCAGGAGGCCTAAGGAGAATGAACCCCCAGCGTGTGGTGCTGGTGAGGTTCCACTGGTTCAGTGATCGGGAGTGTGTGCTGCGCTGGGCCAAGAAGGTGAAGAGCAGCAATTGGGAGAATGGGGTAGTACGGATCTACCAGGATTGGAGTGCGGAGGTGGCTAAGCGGCGGTCAGGATTTAATCGGACGAAAGGTGCTTTACAGGAAAAAGATAAAGTTCGGAATGTTGCAGCCCGCGCGCCTGTGGGTAACTTATTCAGACCGGCATTATTATTTCGATTCCCCGGAGGAGGCGTGGGCCTTCGTGCGGACGGAGAAACTGGACTTGAATTGGGGGTTGCGGGGTCGGTTGTAATGCTTTATTGCTGGTTTCTGCTGTTGCTGTGTTATCTTTTTTTTTGTACTTTTGCAATTTTGATATGGTTATTTATGGGGGTGTTGTTCTGTTATGTTTTTTTGCTGTGGGGCATTGTTTGAGTTTTGTATCTTGCGGGGAGGGTTGGGGGGGTTTGTTGTATTCTATGTCGGGTTGGGGGTATGGAGTGGGGCTGGTATTTGGGAGCTGCGTCAGAAGGGTGTGGTGTGGCAGTGCGAAAGCGCGGGCTTTCCTCTGGTTTCCCGCACTGCGGGGCTGGGGGGTGGAGACGATGACGGGGGGAGGCGGGGCCTTAACTGGTTCTTCCCCGCGCTGGAGCGGTGCCTG
Organism: Scyliorhinus canicula; assembly: GCF_902713615.1. Lineage (NCBI taxonomy): Eukaryota > Metazoa > Chordata > Chondrichthyes > Carcharhiniformes > Scyliorhinidae > Scyliorhinus > Scyliorhinus canicula. Next base: position 73,809,102 of record NC_052161.1, read on the forward strand.
GAGGAGGGATAGATTGGGGGATGATCCCACTTTGGGAGGGGTCGGGTTATTGGCGGGAGTTTCCGGGGTCAGCAGAAGTTAGCTGACCCACGGAAGTACAATGGAGGACGGTTCGCGGCTAGGAGGGTTCCTAGCCTGGGGGGGAAGGGAGGGGGGAAAGGGGAATAACGGGTTGCTGCTGGTAGGGTCAGGAAGGAGCTGGTGGGGGCTGGGGGGACAGAGGTGAGGTGTTGTCGCTGTGGGGACTGGGTCGGGCAGGGGATGCTGGCCTGGGGTGGGCAGTCGACGGGCTATGGCTAGTCGACGGGGGAGGGGGGCGGGACGCCCTCTGATTCGGTTGGTCACCTGGAATGCGAGAGGATTGAATGGGCCGGTGAAGCGGTTGAGGGTACTTGCTCATCTGAAGGGGCTAAAGGCAGATGTGGCAATGCTTCAGGAGACCCACCTGAAGGTGGCGGACCAGGTCCATCTGAGGAAGGGATGGGTGGGGCACGTTTTCCACTCTGGGTTGGATGTGAAGAACCGGGGAGTGACGATTCTGGTGGGGAAAAATGTGTTGTTTGAGGCATCGGAGGTGGTGGCGGATAAGGGGGGTAAGTATGTTATGGTTAGGGGCAGGCTACAAGGAGAGAACGTGTTACTTGCTAGTGTGTATGCCCCAAATTGGGACGATACGGGCTTTATGAGGCGTATGTTGGGACGGGTCCCGGATCTGGAGGCGGGAGGTCTGATCATGGGGGGGGACTTCAATACGGTGTTAGATCCTTCACTGGAGCGGTCCAGCTCTAGGACGGTGGGAGGCCGGCGGCGGCCAAGGTACTGAGAGGGTTTATGGACCAGATGGGTGGGGTGGATCCATGGAGGTTTGTGAGGCTGAGGGCACGCGAGTACTCTTTCTTCTCCCACGTACATAGGGTCTACTCTCAGATAGATTTCTTCGTGGTGAGTCGGGGACTGATTCCGAGAGTGGAGGAGGCCGAGTATTCGGCCATTGCAATCTCCGACCACGCTCCGCATTGGATAGAGTTGGCGATGGGGGAGGTGCGGGACCAGCGCTCGTTGTGGCGGTTGGATGTGGGGTTGTTGGCGGAGGAGGAGGTGTGTAGGTGGGTCCGGGCAAGTATTGAGGGGTACCTCGAGGTGAATGATACGGGGGAGGTTCAGGTGGGGGTGGTCTGGGAAGCCCTGAAGGCAGTGATTCGTGGGGAGCTGATATCCATCCGGGCACACAGGGAGAGGAGTGAGAGGGATAGACTGGTGGGAAAGATGCTGGAGTTAGACAGGAGGTACGCAGAGGCACCAGAGGAGGGACTGTTGGGGGAGAGGCGCAGCCTGCAGGCTAAATTTGATTTGCTGACCACTAGAAAGGCGGAGGCACAGTGGAGGAAGGCACAAGGGGCAGTGTACGAACATGGTGAAAAGGCGAGTAGGATGCTGGCTCATCAGCTCCGCAAGCGGGATGCGGCTAAGGAAATTGCTGGAGTGAGAGACAAGAGTGGGAATGTGGTGCGGAAGGGGGTAGAGGTGAATGAGGTCTTCAAGGACTTTTACGGGGAACTGTACCGGTCCGAGACAACAGGGGAGAGGAGGGGAATGGAGAGATTCCTCGATGGGCTTTCTTTCCCTAAGGTGCAGGAGGAGCAGGTGGAGGGGTTGGGTGCGCCGATTGAGCTGGAGGAGCTAGTTAAGGGGATCGGGCAGATGCAGTCAGGGAAGGCACCGGGGCCGGATGGGTTCCCGGTGGAATTTTATAAAAAGTTTGTGGACCTAGTGGGCCCCTTGCTGGTGCGGACACTTAATGAAGCGTGGGAAGGGGAGACTTTGCCCCCGACGATGTCGCGGGCGCTGATCTCGTTAATTTTAAAGAGGGACAAGGACCCCCAGCAGTGTGGTTCATACAGGCCCATATCTCTCCTCAATGTAGATGCCAAGGTGCTGGCAAAAATCCTGGCCACCAGGATAGAGGACTGTGTTGCAGGGGTTGTGCACGGGGACCAGACAGGTTTTGTGAAGGGAAGGCAGCTGAACACGAATGTGCGGAGATTGTTGAATGTCATCATGATGCCGGCGATTGAGGGGGAGGCAGAGATAGTGGTGGCGCTGGATGCGGAGAAGGCCTTCTATAGAGTGGAGTGGTGGTACTTATGGGAGGTGTTGGGGAGGTTTGGATTTGGTGAAGGGTTCATTAGATGGATAAGGCTGCTATATGAGGCCCCGATGGCGTGCGTGGCCACGAATGGGAGGAGGTCGGAGTACTTCCGGCTTTACCGAGGGACCAGGCAGGGTTGCCCCCTGTCCCCCTTGTTGTTTGCACTGGCAATCGAGCCGCTGGCGATGGCGTTGAGGGATTCAGAGAGGTGGAGAGGTTTGGTGCGAGGTGGGGAGGAACATAGGGTGTCGTTGTATGCCGATGACCTGTTACTGTATGTGGCGGACACGGTGGGAGGGATGCCGGGGGTGATGGAGCTGCTAGCTGAGTTTGGGACCTTTTCAGGTTATAAACTAAATTTAGGCAAGAGTGAGGTGTTTGTGGTGCACCCTGGAGACCAGGAGGAAGGAATCGGTAGGCTCCCGCTTAGGTGCAGGTGGCCAGGGACTGGGGGACTCTTCACAAACATAATTTCACCAGACTTGTAGATCAGATGGAGGAGGAGTTCAAGAGGTGGGACATGCTGCCATTGTCGTTGGCGGGGAGGGTGCAGTCCGTCAAAATGACGGTGCTTCCGAGATTCTTGTTCCTCTTTCAGTGCCTGCCCATCTTTATCCCCAGGGCCTTCTTTAGGAGAGTGACTAGCAGTATTTTGAGCTTTGTGTGGGCACATGGGACTCCGAGAGTGAAGAGGGTCTTCCTGGAGCGAGGGAGGGATAGAGGCGGGCTGGCGCTGCCCAACCTTCTGGGGTACTATTGGGCGGCCAATGTGTCAATGGTGCGTAAGTGGGTGATGGAGGGGGGAGGGGCGGCGTGGAGAAGAATGGAGATGGCGTCATGTAGAGGTACGAGCCTGGGTGCCATGGTAACGGCGCCGTTGCCGCTCTCCCCTAAGAGGTTTACCACGAGCCCCGTGGTGGCGGCGACCCTAAGAATCTGGGGACAGTGGAGACGGCATCAGGAGGAAACAGGGGGCTCGATGGAGGCTCCATTGGGTGACAATCATCGGTTCATCCCAGGGAACAGGGATGGGGGATTTAGGGGGTGGCAGAGGGTGGGCATCAGTAAATTGAGGGACCTGTTTATTGGCGGGAGGTTTGCGGGCCTGGGGGAACTGGAAGATAAATTTGGGCTTCCCCAAGGGAACGTGTTCAGATACTTGCAGGTAAAGGCATTTGCTAGGCGACAGGTAGAGGGATTCCCTTTGCTGCCCTCGTGGGGGACGATGGACAGAGTGCTTTCGGGGGTGTGGGTCGGAGAGGGGAAGGTGTCTGACATCTATAAGGTAATGCAGGAGGTGGAGGAGTCGTCAGTGGAGGAGCTGAAGGCTAAATGGGAGGAGGAACTCGGGGAGCAGATAGAGGACGGAACTTGGGCGGATGCCTTGGAGAGAGTCAACTCTTCCTCCTCATGTGCGAGGCTTATTCTCATCCAATTTAAGGTGCTGCACCGGGCCCACATGTCCGGGACTAGGATGAGTAGGTTCTTTGGAGGTGAGGACAGGTGCACCAGATGTTCGGGGAGTCCAGCGAACCACGCCCAGAATTCTGGAAGGGGGTGGCGGGGACGGTGTCGAGGGTGGTTGGATCCAGGGTCAAACCAGGGTGGGGACTCGCGATTTTTGGAGTTGCGGTAGAGCCGGGAGTGCAGGAGGCGAAAGAGGCCGGTGTCCTGGCCTTTGCGTCCCTAGTAGCCCGACTAAGGATCTTGCTACAGTGGAAGGATGCGAGGCCCCCAAGTGTGGAGACCTGGATCAGTGACATGGAGGGATTTATAAAATTGGAAAGGGTCAAATTTGCCCTGAGAGGATTAATACAAGGGTTCTATAAACGATGGCAGCCTTTTCTGGACTTCCTGGCTCAAAGATAGGTATCTTGGTCAATAGCAGCAGCAACCCGGGGGGGGTGGGGCTGTTCCTTATTGTAGTTTCTATTATGTAACTTAATATTGTGTTACTTTGCGTTGTTGTTAAAATGCTGTGTTGTTCATGGAGGTGGGGCGAATGTTTATGATTGCTAATATTATTGTTATTTTTGGTATTTTATTATGGTTCGTTGTTGTTGCATAAATTCAAAATTTTTCAATAAAAATTATTTCAAAAAAAAAGGTAAGAGTAGGGCCAGTCAAGGACAGTAGTGGGAAGTTGTGCGTGGAGTCCGAGGATATAGGAGAGGTGCGAAATGAGTATTTTTCGTCTGTATTCACACAGGAAAAAGACAAAGTTGTCGAGGGGAATACTGAGATACAGGCTGCTAGACTAGAAGGGCTTGAGGTTCATAAGGAGGAGGTGTTAGCGATTCTGGAAAGTGTGAAAATAGATAAGTCCCTGGGCCGGATGGGATTTATCCTAGGATTCTCTGGGAACATAAGAACATAAGAACTAGGAGCAGGAGTAGGCCATCTGGCCCCTCGAGCCTGCTCTGCCATTCAATGAGATCATGGCTGATCTTTTGTGGACTCAGCTCCACTTTCCGGCCCGAACACCATAACCCTTAATCCCTTTATCCTTCAAAAAACTATCTATCTTTACCTTAAAAACATGTAATGAAGGAGCCTCAACTGCTTCACTGGGCAAGGAATTCCATAGATTCACAACCCTTTGGGTGAAGAAGTTCCTCCAAAACTCAGTCCTAAATCTACTTCCCCTTATTTTGAGGCTATGTCCCCTAGTTCTGCTTTCACCCGCCAGTGGAAACAACCTGCCCGCATCTATCCTATCTATTCCCTTCATAATTTTAAATGTTTCTATAAGATCCCCCCTCATCCTTCTAACTTCCAACGAGTACAGTCCCAGTCTACTCAACCTCTCCTCATAATCTAACCCCTTCAGCTCTGGGATTAACCTAGTGAATCTCCTCTGCACACCCTCCAGTGCCAGTACGTCCTTTCTCAAGCAAGGAGACCAAAACTGAACACAATACTCCAGGTGTGGCCGCACTAACACCTTATACAATTGCAACATAACCTCCCTAGTCTTAAACTCCATCCCTCTAGCAATGAAGGACAAAATTCCATTTGCCTTCTTAATCACCTGTTGCACCTGTAAACCAACCTTCTGTGACTCATGCACTAGCACACCCAAGTCTCTCTGCACAGCGGCATGCTTGAATATTTTATCGTTTAAATAATAATCCCGTTTGCTGTTATTCCTACCAAAATGGATAACCTCACATTTGTCAACATTGTATTCCATCTGCCAGACCCTAGCCCATTCACTTAACCTATCCAAATCCCTCTGCAGACTTCCGGTATCCTCTGCACTTTTCGCTTTACCATTCATCTTAGTGTCATTTGCAAACTTGGACACATTGCCCTTGGTCCCCAACTCCAAATCATCAATGTAAATTGTGAACAATTGTGGGCCCAACACGGATCCCTGAGGGACACCACTAGCTACTGATTGCCAACCAGAGAAACACCCATTAATCCCCACTCTTTGCTTTCTATTAATTAACCAATCCTCTATCCATGCTACTACTTTACCCTTAATGCCATGCATCTTTATCTTATGCAGCAACCTTTTGTGTGGCACCTTGTCAAAGACTTTCTGGAAATCCAGATATACCACATCCATCGGCTCCCGGTTATCTACTGCTCTGGTAATGTCCTCATAAAATTCCACTAAATTAGTTAGGCATGACCTGCCCTTTATGAACCCATGCTGCGTCTGCCCAATGGGACAATTTCTATCCAGATGCCTTGCTTTTTCTTCCTTGATAGATTCCAGCATCTTCCCTACTACCGAAGTTAAGCTCACTGGCCTATAATTTCCTGCTCTCTGCCTACCTCCTTTTTTAAACAGTGGTGTCACGTTTGCTAATTTCCAATCCACCGGGACCACCCCAGAGTCTAGTGAATTTCGGTAAATTATCACTAGTGCATCTGCAATTTCCCTAGCCATCTCTTTTAGCACTCTGGGATGCATTCCATCAGGGCCAGGAGACGTGTCTACCTTTAGCCCCATTAGCTTGCCCATCACTACCTCCTTAGTGATAACAATCCTCTCAAGGTCCTCACCTGTCATAGCCTCATTTCTATCAGTCGCTGGCATGTTATTTGTGTCTTCCACTGTGAAGACCGACCCAAAAAACCTGTTCAGTTCCTCAGCCATTTCCTCATTTCCCATTATTAAAACTCCCTTCTCATCCTCTGAAGGACCAATATTTACCTTAGCCACTCTTTTTTGTTTTATATATTTGTAAAAACATTTACTGTCTGTTTTTATATTCTGAGCAAGTTTACTCTCATACTCTATCTTACTCTTCTTTATAGCTTTTTTAGTAGCTTTCTGTTGCCCCCTAAAGATTTCCCAGTCCTCTAATCTCCCAGCAATCTTTGCCACTTTATATGCTTTTTCCTTCAATTTGATACTTTCCCTTATTTCCTTAGATATTCACGGTCGATTTTCCCTCTTTCTACAGTCCTTCCTTTTTGTTGGTATAAACCTTTGCTGAGCACTGTGAAAAATTGCTTGGAAGGTTCTCCACTGTTCCTCAACTGTTCCACCATAAAGTCTTAGCTCCCAGTCTACCTTAGCTAGTTCTTCTCTCATCCCCTTGTAATCACCTTTGTTTAAACACAAAACACTAGTATTTGATTTTACTTTCTCACCCTCCAGCTGTATTTTAAATTCCACCATATTGTGATCGCTCCTTCCGAGAGGATCCCTAACTATGAGATCATGAATCAATCCTGTCTCATTACACAGGACAAGATCTAGGACCGCTTGTTCCCTCGTAGGTTCCATTACATACTGTTCTAGGAAATTATCGCGGATACATTCTATAAACTCCTCCTCAAGGTTGCCTTGACCGACCTGGTTAAACCAATCGACATGTAGATTAAAATCCCCCATGATAACTGCTGTACCATTTCTACATGCATCAGTTATTTCTTTGTTTATTGCCTGCCCCACCATAACGTTACTATTTGGTGGCCGATAGACTACTCCTATCAGTGACTTTTTCGCCTTACTATTCCTGATTTCCACGCAAATGGATTCAACCTTATCCTCCATAGCACCGATGTCATCCCTTACTATTGCCCGGATGTCATCCTTAAATAACAGAGCAACACCACCTCCCTTACCATCCACTCTGTCCTTCCGAATAGTTTGATACCCTCGGATATTTAACTCCCAGTCTTGACCATCCTTTAACCATGTTTCAGTAATGGCCACTAAATCATAGTCATTTACGATGATTTGTGCCATCAACTCATTTACTTTAGTCCGAATACTACGAGCATTCAGGTAAAGTACACTTATGTTGGATTTTTACCTCTGTTTTGATTCTTAACATCTCCAGTTTTATTCCTTTTGTTATTACTGGGCCTATTCACTGAGCTCCCCTCAGTCACTGTACCTTGTACTGTCGCCCTTTTAGATTTTTGACTATGTCTTCTCTGCCTTGCACTTTCCCCCTTACTTCCTTTTGCTTCTGTCCCTGTTTTACAACCTTCCAACTTCCTGCATCGGTTCCCATCCCCCTGCCACATTAGTTTAAACCCTCCCCAACAGCTCTAGAAAACACTAGGACATCGGTTCCAGTCCTGCCCAAGTGCAGACCGTCCGGTTTGTACTGGTCCCACCTCCCCCAGAACCGGTCCCAATGCCCCAGGAATTTGAATCCCTCCCTCTTGCACCATCTCTCGAGCCACGCATTCATCCTATCTATCCTGACATTCCTACTCTGACTAGCTCGTGGCACTGGTAGCAATCCTGAGATTACTACCTTTGAGGTCCTACTTTTTAGTTTAACTCCTAACTCCCTGAATTCCGCTTGTAGGACCTCATCCCGTTTTTTACCTATATCGTTGGTGCCTATGTGCACCGCGACAGCTGGCTGTTCACGCGGGCAGCACGGTAGCATTGTGGATAGCACAATCGCTTCACAGCTCCAGGGTCCCAGTTTCGATTCCGGCTTGGGTCACTGTCTGTGCGGAGTCTGCACATCCTCCCCGTGTGTGCGTGGGTTTCCTCCGGGTGCTCCGGTTTCCTCCCACAGTCCAAAGATGTGCAGGTTCGGTGGATTGGCCATGATAAATTGCCCTTAGTGTCCAAAATTGCCCTTAGTGTTGGGTGGGGTTACTGGGTTATGGGGATAGGGTGGAGGTGTTGACCTTGGGTAGGGTGCTCTTTCCAAGAGCCGGTGCAGACTCGATGGGCCGAATGGCCTCCTTCCGCACTGTAAATTCTATGATTCACTCCCCCCGAATGTCCTGCAGCCGCTCCGAGACATCCTTGACCCTTGCACCAGGGAGGCAACATACCATCCTGGAGTCTCGATTGCGTCCACAGAACCGCCTATCTATTCCCCTTATGATCGAGTCCCCTATCACTACAACCCTGCCATTTTTCTTCCTGCCCTGCTGTGCAGCAGAGCCAGCCACGGTGCCATGAACCTGGCCTCTGCTGCCTTCCCCTGGTGAGCCATCTCCCTCAACAGTATCCAAAGCGGTATATCTGTTTTGCAGGGAGATGACCGCAGGGGACACCTGCACTGCCTTCCTACTCTTGCTCTTTCTTTTGGTCACCCATTTTCTATCTCCCTCATTAATTTTCACCTGCGGTGTGACCAACTCGCTAAACGTGCTATCCACGACCTCCTCAGCATCGCGGATGCTCCAAAGTGAGCCCATCCGCAGCTCCAGAGCTGTCAAGCGGTCTAACAAGAGCTGCAACTGAACACACTTCTTGCACGTGAAAGAGCCAGGGACAGTGAACGTGTCCCTGAGCTCCCACATCGCACACGAGGAGCATGACACGGGTCTGGGATCTCCTGCCATGTCTCAAACCTTAGGTAAACTTATAGAACAACAATTTTAAAATAAAAAATAAATAAATTAGACAATGAAAAGAATGAAAAGAAAAACTACTTACCAGTCACTTACCAGGGTTAAAAAGCACCTCTGAAAAAGCACCTCCTCACACTCTGCACCGAATTACCTCACTGCACCAAATTACCAAGTTGCAATCCCCACTCTGGCTGTGTCTCCTGGAAAAGTGCTCGCTTACTGAGTGCGCTCTCTGTCTGTCTTTTATACAGACCTCAGCTAATCGATGACTCAAAAAATACCTTAACTTCAAAGAGAAGAATACAATGTGCCCCTAAACAGGCCTCAGGTGATTGACAGATAACTGCCTCTCAGCAATTAGGGTGGGGGCAGCTTCAACCAATCAGACACTAAGCTACACACTGCATTTTTAACTGAAAAACAGCAGAATTAGATTTTCCACTTACCTTCCCTGATTTACCTCACTGCACCAAATTACCAAGTTGCAATCCCCATTCTGGATGGGAAGCTAGGGAGGAGATTGCTGAGCCTTTGGCTTAGATCTTTAAGTCATCTTTGTCTACAGGAATAGTGCCAGAGGACTGGAGGATAGCGAATGTTGTCCCCTTGTACAAGAAGGGGAGTAGAGATAACCCCGGTAACTGTAGACCAGTGAGCCTTACTTCTGTTGTGGGAAAAGTCTTGGAAAGATTTATAAGAGATAGGATGTATAATCATCTGGAAAGGAATAATTTGATTAGAGATAGTCAACATGGTTTTGTGAAGGGTAGGTCGTGCCTCACAAACCTCTTTGAGTTCTTCGAGAAGGTGACCAAACAGGTGGATGAGAGTAAAGCAGTTGATGTGGTGTATATGGATTTCAGTAAAGCGTTTGATAAGGTTCCTCATGGTAGGCTATTGCAGAAAATACAGAGGCATGGGATTCAGGGTGATTTAGCAGTTTGGATCAGAAATTGGTTAGTTGATAGAAGACAAAGGGTGGTGGTTGGTGGGAAATGCTCTGACTGGTGTCCAGTTACTAGTGGTGTGCCACAAGGGTCTGTTTTGGGGCCGCTGCTGTTTGTAATTTTTATAAATGACCTGGAGGAGGGCGTAGAAGGATGGGTGAGTAAATTTGCAGATGACACTAAAGTCGGTGGAGTTGTGGACAGTGCAGAAGGATGTTACAAGTTACAGAGGGACATAGATAAGCTGCAGAGCTGGTCTGACAGGTGGCAGATGGAGTTTAATGCAGAAAAGTGTGAGGTGATTCATTTTGGAAGGAATAACAGGAAGACAGAGTACTGGGCTAATGGTAAGATTCTTGGTAGTGTGGACGAGCAGAGAGATCTTGGTGTCCATGTCCATAGATCCCTGAAAGTTGCCACCCAGGTTGAGAGGGTTGTTAAGAAGGTGTACGGTGTGTTAGCTTTTATTGGTGGAGGAATTGAGTTTCGGACCCATGAGGTCATGTTGCAGTTGTACAAAACTCTGGTGCGGCCGCATTTGGAGTATTGTGTGCAGTTCTGGTCGCCACATTATAGGAAGGATGTGGAAGCATTGGAAAGGGTACAGAGGAGATTTACAAGAATGTTGCCTGGTATGGAGGGAAGATCACATGAGGAAAGGCTGAAGGACTTGAGGCTGTTTTCGTTAGAGAGAAGAAGGTTAAGAGGTGACTTAATTGAGGCATACAAGATGATCAGAGGATTAGATAGGGTGGACATTGAGAGCCTTTTTCCTCGGATGGTGATGTCCAGCACGAGGGGACATAGCTTTAAATTGAGGGTAGATAGATATAGGACAGATGTCAGAGGGAGGCTCTTTACTCAGAGAGCAGTAAGAGCGTGGAATGCCCTGCCTGCAACAGTAGTGGACTCGCCAACACTAAATGCGTTCAAATGGTCATTGGATAGGCATATGGACGACAAGGGAATAGTGTAGAGGGACTTTAGAAGGGTTTCACAGGACGGCGCAACATCGAGGGCCGAAGGGTCTGTACTGCGCTGTTATGTTCTATGTTCTAAGATGGATAAGGGCTGCAGATGTGTGGGAACACCAGCACCTCAAGTTTTCCTCTAAGTGATGCACCACCCTGACATGGACCTATCTCATCTTCAGTAGCTTGCTCAGAACCTGGAAGCCACTTCCGAAGAGCTCCCTGGGTGTGCCAACAGCACGCAGACTGCAGTGTCACAAGAAGGTGGCTCATTACCAGCTTCTGAAGGGGCTAATCGGGATTGACAGTAATAATCCAGTGACACCACAGCAGGAACAATCCAAGCCCATTCCATTGAACAACCCACTTACTTCCCTCCCAGATAACTCGCCATTCGCCTCAATGTTCACCAACCACTCTACATCACTTCCACTTGTTCCACTCATTTTCCCTGTCGCCAGCTCTCTTCCCCCTCACCTGCTTGTGGCCCCTGTGCAAGATATACCATTTGGTGCATTGATTTTTCTCCGGGATTCAATCTAAGATCAGGTCTGATCTGATCTGATTGTGTCTTTAACTCGACTCCACTACTGCACTGATCTCATCCTTTATTACATATTTTATTTTTGTTCGATTCTTCTGGACTGTCAAATAACCTTGAATATTCAGTTCCCAGCACTGGTCACCTTGCAACCCCATCTCTGTAAGGACTGTCATATCATACCTCTTTATTTTTATTTGTGCTATTATTTCATCCATCGTGTTCCGAATGCTGCCTCTTCCTCTTAGCCAAGTCACTTTGCTTTCCCCAAGCCAGGATCTGAAGAAGTTATTCCCTGTCAGTGCACCGATGACCTTAGCCTCCGTTTGAGGCCTGCTCTCATCTGACTGTATGCTGAATGATAGTTTTGTCCATTATTTATTTCCTTTATGCTTTCATGAAGCCTGGGTTAGAAATGTTAGGGTCGTTGATTTAAAAAGTTAAATGATTGGCCCCTGGTTGTTTATTGAACAGGTATGTCTGTAGCCTTGTGTATTATGGCCTGACATTGAATGCGGGGGAATTGAAAGGCAATCGCTACCTGAACATCGCTTTGTACGGCCTTGTGGAAGTTCCAGCATTCCCCCTCTGCCTCTACTTCATTGATAAATCTTGGTAAGCATTAACTATTCACCTAATCTTTAAATGACTTATTTAGGTATATGTTGGCAATGAAGTACAAACTTTTAACATTGGAACAAGTTCCCTACAAGCAGCCTTGGCAAATTTCTCCTCTTCACTATCTTCTGATGGGTGAAAGGGCATGGATTCCCTCTGTCCACACACTGGACTGAATTTTGATACACAGGATCTGAAAGCTTGGTACATATTTTAAAACCAAGGCAGTTCACAACAGCAAAATAATATTTGAGTATTTAAGACATTGGTGAGAGGAGAGTAACCTTGCCCCCATCTTCCTCCAATTCAGCAATGTGACGGTGATGGATCTGTCATGTCATTTCCCGTTCCTCGGAGAGTTAGAATTTTCACAAAATCTTTCCCATTCAAATCTTGGTTATCTGAGTGTCTGTTCTCTCTTGCTCAAATTAACGGCAGACAGGCCTACCACCTTAAAAGGTGACTAGGAGTCATGTGAGGGGCAGGAATTTTCCAGGAAAGGCTTTACAGCAGAACTCATTATTATTGTCCAGAATTAGCTCGAGCTGGGCATCTTTTGGTGTAGATTAACTTGTTACTGCACAATTCAGCTCAATACATTTCTATCGGTTAAATGTCTGGGAGTGCAAGATGATAACAAGGCATGTGGGACCTTGCTGAATATTTGGCAGGTGAGTGAGTCAGCAATATATCTTTTAACCAGTGAAATTTAGGGATTCTGAAATAAATGGATCACTGAAGGATTGCTGGCCTAGCCCAGAGATGGCATCCTTCAGGTGAGGCGTTAAACTGAGGCCCTCTGTTTGCCTCATGGACTGATGTGAAAGATTTCACTGCACTATTTTGAAGGATAGCAGGAGAGTTATCAGCACTTATCTCTGAATTGCTATGACTACAAGAACGTTGCCACTCTGAGGAAGTTCAGACCCAACCAGAGTCTGATAGCCACTCCTCACCTAATTTTCAACCTTAAATTGTTTTCTATCCTGTCTCGCCCGATCATCCGACTCCCAACAGGTGAGATTGGGGCAGTGCAGTGCGTTCCGGAGTCTAGTGTCGAAGGGCTGCTCAGTTGGATGCACTGAGGCCATGCCCCCCTTTTCTACTGCACTGAAGGTCCTTGAGGAGCAACGGAGAAGGGAAGTGTGTAGTGTAAGTGGGGAACTTGGGGGTCGGGCCTTGTGTCGCTCGGGGGAGATGGGTCTGGCTTGGGGGAGGGGGGGTGGGGTGCATGGTTGAACCTCTGGCGGAGCTGGGTTGGTCTTCAATTGTTGAGTGGGGAGATGGGGGAGATGCGCTTCGATTTGGACTACATGTTCTGTGGGTGGTCAGTTCTAGTGGGGGTCAAGTCTGGTGGTTTCAAATGGTTCCTAGTGCAGGAAAACTGCCCGGGGGAAGTTTGCACATTTCCAAGTGTTCTTCAGTGACTGTACAATCATACCTGGCTTGAACCCTAGTGCCTCAGAAGCATCTTTGATTGTTAAGGAGTGTTGTATAAATGCAAGTTATTGTCCATGTAATTTATTATGTTCTTCTTGATCTGCCTCATTAACATTGGCTGCTTGAAGGCTTTGACCCCCAGTGCTATTATCTGAAGTACTGGTCCATTGTGGAATTGTATGGTCAGATTTCAGTAAAATTCAATGACGAGGAGTCTGTTTAAAATTGACTGTACACTTAAACAGACAGCAGTTTAGCTACTTGCCAGGTGGCTGTTATGAATTGTCTTATAGCAGCAATAAGCTTCATTCCCACATGATGGAGCTCTTGACTATTTCACCTATACTTTGTTCTGAGCAGTTTTGAATAGTGGTTCTTTCGCTGTTAAGTAACAAACAAATTACTTCCCATGTATTTGATATATGTCTATGTACCCCATTAAGTAGTTGGCTTCTGGGTGCATGGTTACTACCTGGGGAACGGTGAAAGGGGTTGTTTTTTCAGTTTCTGAAACTTTTGACTTGGGTTTTGATCTCCTTTCTCACCTTGGAACAGCCCCTTTGGTACATCACAGTCCCCCACCCTAATTTCTATACCTACATCGTTCTTCTCCATAGTGAACACAGATGCAAAGTACTCATTTGAAACCGTACCAGCATCTTCCAGCTTTACACACACATTGCCTCATTGGTCCACAATGGGCCCTACTCTTTCCCTGGTTATCCTCTTGCCCTTAATATACTTCTAAAACACATGTGGATTTTAAAAATTTTACCTGCCAGTGTTTCTTCATGCCCCCTCTTTACTCTCCTAATTTTTTAAAGTAATTCTCTGCACTTTTTATACTCATAGGGCTTCCAATGTTTTGAGCTCTCGGAATCTGCAATAAGCCACCCTTTTTTTCTGATCCATGACTGGATATCGCTTGACATCCAGGATTCTTTGGACTTGTTGCTCCCACCCTTTACCTTTACGTGAACATGTTTGCCCTGTACTCTCTCTATTTCCTTTTTGAATGAATCCCATTGCTCTGATGTAGATCCACAAGTAGCTGCTCCCAGTCGAATTTGGCCAGATCGTATCTTATCCATAGAAATAATAGAATCCATAGAATCTCTTATCCAATTAAAATTGGCCGTCTCCCAATTCAGGAGCTTTATTTCCGTTCCATCTTTGAACAATTGAAGCAGTTTGTGATTAAAATCTGGTACTGAGTATGAATGCTACGTGACAGAGATATTACTTCATGTCATTTTTTTGGGATAAATTTAGAGTACCCAATTATTTGTTTCCAATTTCGGGGTAATTTAGCGTGGCCAATCCACCTACCCTGCACATCATTTTGGGTTTTGGGGGTGAGATCCACGCACACATGGGGAGAATGTGCAAACTCCACCTGGACAGTGACCCAGGGCTGGGATTGAACCCAGGTCCTCGGCGCCGTGAGGCAGTAGTACTAATCACTGCGCCTCTGTGATGCCTATTAGTTCATGTAATGATATTAATAATGTGTAAACAAATGCATTCAAGGTACCTCTAGTTGTATTGTGATTCAGTGTCTTGTATTAATATAATTTGGCTCTCCTCCTCTTTCTCCTTCTCTCCATCCCAACCTCAAGGTCAGGAAGACGCAAGACGATGACAGCATTCCTATTGTTTGCAGGGGTTGCCTGCATAAGTACCATGTTCTTGCCTAGGCATTTGGGTAAGGGAACATCCCATCATTTTAATTTTCTATTGTTTTTAAAAAAAAATAATTTTTATTCAAATTTTCACAAAATATCAATAACAAAGTACAAAAAGAAAAGAGGAAACAAACCCTCCCCTCCATTTTTACAAAAAATAAATAAATTAACACCCGTCATCAACAATGAACAAATATACACGCCCCTTCAGCGCAATACAGAGACTAACCCCCCCCCCCCCCCCCCCGTTGCTGCTGCTGTTGGCCTTTTTCTACCGTTCTGCCAGGGAATCTAGGAAAGGCTGCCACCTCCTGAAGAACCCCTGCACCGATCCCCTTAGGGCAACCCTCTCCAATTTGATGAACCCCGCCATATCGTTGATCCAGGCCTCCATGCCCGGGGGCCGCGCATCCTTCCACTGAAGAAGAATCCTCCACCGGGCTACCAGGGACACAAAGGCCAGAATACCGGCATCTTTCGCCTCCTGCACTCCCGGCTCCTCTGCAACCCCAAATATTTCGAGCCCCCAACCCGGCCTGACCCTGGATCCTACCACCCTCGATACCGTCCTTGCTACGCCCTTCCAAAATTCCCCCAGCGCTGGGCATGCCCAGAACATGTGGATATGGTTTGCTGGGCTCCCTGAGCACCTAACTCCCAAAAAACCGGCTTATCCATGTCCCGGTTATGTGAGCCCTATGCAGCACCTTAAATTGTATGAGGCTGAGCCTCGCGCAAGAAGAGTTCACCCTCCCCAGGGCGTTCATTTTCTATTGTTGATGCTCACTCTAAATATGACACTAAAATTGATCAGATTCTCTACGGACCATTAACAGTGGGTTAGACATTCTTTAGGGTATGAATGTATTGCTGTACTGAATTGAATGATTAATATCACGGTTCTGTTTACCACTCCCGTATGGTGAACAGAGGAGCAAGATTAAATCTCTTGAGGCTCTTGAGCGTGTTTTAGCCATATAGCAACACCATGACTGATCTGTGATGTAACTCCATATACCTACCTTTACGCCATATCTATATTTTTTTCTCTTCGCAGACTTTGACATGGGATTCTTCCTGAATGTCACTTCATTTGCACTATGTGGAAAGTTGGCTGTCAGCGCTGCCTTTAATATTGTCTATGTTTTTACTGCAGAACTTTACCCAACTGTGGTCAGGTAAGTACACTTCATTCATGGTGATTACAAAGTTAAGTCCATTTTCCATTGTCATTTAAATAAAAGGATATTTGTATTTATATAGCTCCTTTCATGCATGACCTCTAATGTCCCACAACGCTTTATAGTCAATGAAGTATTTCTGAGGTGCAGTCACTGTTGTAATGTAGAAAACGTGGCAGCCAATTTGCACACAGCAAGGTTCCACAAGCAGTAATGCGTTACATCACCAGATGTTGGTTGAGGAATAAATTCTGGTTGGGACACTGAGAGTCATAGAATCCCTGAAGTGCAGAAGGAGGCCATTTGGCTCAGAGTTTTCATCAACCCTCCGAAACAGCATCCTAACCAGGCCCAATCCCCTGCCCTATCATAGAATCCCATTCAAGCCATCGAGTCTGTGCCGACCAAGGACCCAGGCCATAGAGGGAGTAGTCGGACATTTGGTGGCTCCCGCTTGAGGTGTTTTTTTTTGGTCCTTCCCTACCTGATTTGTGTGGTGTTTGATGGCAAAGGTGCATGAGTAATATTCCTCTGGTGGGACTCGTTTATGGCCCATCGGACAAGGAGTGCAACGATAAAGAGGCAGCAGCTTGATCGAGAGAGCAATAGAGGTGTGACATAGGAGAAGATGGCAGATGGTGGGGGGGCAGTGCTGTCCGTCCAGCAGTCTACGGAGCAGCTGGTGGATCACTTCAATCGCAGGTTCCAGCAGCAAAGGAAGGAGGCCTTCGAGGACCTCGCTAACGTGGTAGAGCCGTTTACAGTGACGTTTGAGCGTTCGGAGCAGAGGCAGGAGACACAGGGCCTGGCAATCCATAAATGGAGGAGACAATGGGGGAGCACGAGGATCAGTTGACCTCGCTGGAGGTGGAATTGGGGATGGTGGCGAACAGCCAAAAAAGGCTGAGAGAGAAGTTGAAGGATCTTTAAATCACTCCAGGAGGCAAAATCTCTGGATCATGGAGATGACTGAGGGAATGGAATGGGCGCAGGCTGCCAGGTATGTGGTGAACATGTTGGAGAAGCTGATGGGGGAGGGGGTCTTTGATCATCCTCTTGAGGTGGACCAAGCGCAAAGGGCGCTGAGGAGGATGCCGCAGGTGGGGAGCTGCCGAAGGCGATGGTGATGAGGCTACATCATATTTTCGATGAGGAGAATATTATGAGGTGGGCAAGGAAGACAAAGTAGTTCACATGGGAAGAGAAGGAGCAGTGTATCTTATCAAGACCCGAGAAGGGTGCTGGCCACGTGGAGGGCCGGTTACAGCCAGATGAAGGCTGCCCACCTCAAGAAGGGGGTTATGGGCAGCACGGTAGCATTGTAGATAGCACAATCGCTTCACAGCTCCAGGGTCCTAGGTTCGATTCCGGCTTGGGTCACTGCCTGTATGGAGTCTGCACATCCTCCCCGTGTGTGCGTGGGTTTCCTCCGGGTGCTCCGGTTTCCTCCCACAGTCCAAAGATGTGCAGGTTAGGTGGATTGGCCATGATAAATTGCCCTTAGTGTCCAAAATTTCCCTTAGTGTTGGGTGGGGTTACTGGGTTCTTGGGATAGGGTGGAGGTGTTAACCTTGGGTAGGGTGCTCTTTCCAAGAGCCGGTGCAGACTCGATAGGCCGAATGGCCTCCTTCTGCACTGTAAATTCTATGTAAAAAAAAAAAAAAAAAAATGTTTGGAATTCTGTACCCTGTTCGTCTGTGGGTTATGCACCAGAACCAAGAGTTCTATTTTGACTTGCCAGAGGAGGCGAAGGACTTTGAGAGACTATGGACTGGGAGGAGTATTATAACATAACACTTTGGAGTTGTGATATGTATAGAATGTGGCCACACAGGGTCGGTGGGTTGGCGAAGGTTATGGCAAGGTAAGGGTTTTTTTGTTTTGCTGTGTGGGTTGGGGGGGTGCAAGACTAGGTGGGCGGGGAGAGTTGTGGGCTTGGTGTCAGTGGCCGTGGTTGGCTTGTGTTTCTGTATTTGTGGTTGATGTTTCTTTGTATATATGCAAAATGCCTTTCATAAAAATATTTCTTAAATAAGTCTGCATGTCACCCCAGCCTCCGCCCTATCTCCGTAAATCCACCTAACCTTTTGGACACTAAGGGGCAATTGATCATGACCAATTGACCTAACCTGCACATCTTTGGGCTGTGGGAGGAAACCGGAGCACCCGGAGGAAACGCAGACAGGCTATTTTTTTGATGTTAATGTGGTTAATTCTATGTTTAAATTAAAGTTTGTTTTAACATAAAAGATACCTATGGGTCAGAATCAACACTCCTGGGGTGAAATACTCTTTCCTCACAGTTTTACAAATTGTTAGGGTCTCTTATCTGATATGCTAACATAAATTGGGGTCTGGCCTGGCAGCTTAACCCCCCCCCCCCCGTGCTACCTTCCCCCGATTCCCGTCCATTTTCCCCTGATTCTTGGCCACCCGACTATTCTTCCTCTTCTTCGTTGGCCACAAACAGGTCCCGGAACAATTGCATGAATGGCTCCCACGTTCTGTGGAAGCCGTCGTCTGACCCTCTGATGGCGAATTTGATTTTCTCCATTTGGAGAGATTCCGAGAGATCGGACAGCCAGTCTGCAGCTCTGGGCGGTGCTGCTGACCGCCAGCCAAACAGGATTCTACGGCGGGCGATCAGGGAGGCAAAGGCAAGGGCGTCCGCCCTCCTCCCCAGGAATAGATCTGGCTGGTCTGAAACCCCGAAGACCGCCGCTATCGGGCATGGCTCCACCCTCACCCCCACCACTGTGGACATAGCTTCGAAGAAGGCTGTCCAGTACTCCACAAGTCTGGGGCAAGACCAGAACATGTGGGCGTGGTTGGCCGGGCCTCTTTGGCACCGTTCACATCTGTCCTCCACCTCCGGGAAGAACCTACTCATACGGTTTCTTGTTAAGTGGGCTCTATGTACCACTTTTAGTTGCGTCAGGCTGAGCCTTGCGCATGTGGATGTGAAGTTGACCCTATGCAGTGCTTCACTCCAGAATCCCTACCCTATCTCAATCCCCAGGTCGTCCTCCCATTTAATTCTTGTTGCGCCCAGTACGGTGTCATCCCTTTCTACCAGTTGGTCATACATGTTGCTACAGTTCCCTTTCCCTAGGATACTTGCGTCCAGTAGGTCTTCCAGTAGTGTCTGTCGTGGTGGTTGTGGGTTCGTCCTTGTCTCCTTTCGTAGGAAGTTTTTGAGCTGCAGGTATTGTAGCTCGTTCCCCCCAGCTAGCCGAAATTTCCCTGTCAGTTCGTCCAGTGTTGCGATCCTGTCGTCTATGTATAGGTCCCTGACTGTCAGTGTCCCCCCCGTCCTGCCTCCACCTTTTGAAGGTGGCGTCAGTCAGTGCTGGTGTGAACCTATGGTTGTTGCAGATGGGAGCCTTGTCCGACATTTTGGTCAGGCCAAATTGCTGCCGCAGTTGGTTCCAGGATTGGAGGGTGGCTGTCACCACTGGGCTGCTGGAGTGTTTTTTGGGTGGGGATGGGAGTGCTGCCGTGGCGAGGGCCCGGAGGGAGGTCCCCATGCAGGAGGCCTCCTCCACACGCACCCACTCGGCTTCTGGCTCCTGGATCCATCCCCTTACTCGCTCGGCTGTTGCCGCCCAGTGGTAGAATTGTAGATTCGGGAGGGCTAGCCCCCCCCTGGATTTTGTCTTTTGTAGGACCTTCTTTGGGATCCTAGTATTTTTGCCCCCCCCATACGAACGCCATGATAAGTTTGCCCAGCACTTTGAAAAAGGCCTTGGGGATGTAGATCGGAATGGATCTAAACAGGAAGAGGAACCTGGGCAGTACGTTCATTTTGATTGTCTGGACTCTCCCCGCGAGGGAGAGCGGGAGTGTGTTCCATCTTTGCAGGTCCTTTTTTTACTTCCTCCGTCAGGCTAGTGAGGTTCCATTTGTGGATCCCTTTCCAGTCATGGGCTATTTGGATCCCCAGGTAGCGGAATTTGAGTCAGGCTTGTTTGAACGGCAGCCCCTTTAGTGCTGCCCCCCCCCCCCCTCCCCGCGGCGGGTGTACTGGGAAGATCTTGCTTTTGCTCATGGTGAGTTTGTAGCCCGAGAAGGCTCCAAACTCTTTCAAGAGCGCGATGTTTCCGTCCATGCTGCTTTGTGGGTCCGAGATGTAGAGGAGCAGATCGTCTGCATAGAGTGAGACTCTGTGCTCTCTGCCTCCTCTTCGGATCCCCCTCCAATTTTTTGCTGCCCTGAGCGAGATTGCTAGCGGTTCGATTGCTAGTGCGAACAGCAGCGGGGACAGTGGGCATCCTTGTCTGGTGCCCCTGTGCAGCTGGACGTATTGGGAGTTGGTATTGTTGGTCCGTACACTTGCCATGGGAGCGTTGTATAGGAGCTTTACCCAAGCGGTGAACCCTGTTGCAAGCCCGAACCGCTTCAGTACCTCTATGAGGTATTTCCATTCGACTCTGTCGAAGGCCTTTTCTGCGTCTAGGGAGACGATCACCTCTTGTGTTCTCTCCCCGGAGGGGGTCATTATCACGTTCAGCAGGCGCCTGATGTTCGAGGTAAGCTGTCTACCTTTGACGAAGCCCGTCTGGTCCTCTGTGACCACCTCAGGTACACAGTCTTCTAGCCTTTTGGCTAGGATTTTGAGAATCAGTCATTATTTAACTTGCACCCCTCTGCTGAGTTCAATATGCCAGACTGCTTGGATATCCATACTCCTTTTTGTAGAGGCCTTCAGCCAAGGTTGTGCACCAGATGTAGGGTTTTAAGCACCATGCAATTCTGGCTCCCTGTAGCTGTATGGCCCTCAATGGTGAGCTAAAGCTGTTGCTGTCTCATTGTAGCCTTCTCATAACTTCAATGTAGAGCAAAACTGCTCCAATAGACAAAGGCCCTGCTGCCTGGGGGCCTCGCTGTCGCAGATATTTCAGCAGTTAATTCATTTACAGAGGTGATTTTAACATCAACTGCTGGGAATATAGAACATACAGTGCAGAAGGAGGCCATTCGGCCCATTGAGTCTGCACCGGCCCACTTAAGCCCTCACTTCCACCCTATCCCCGTAACCCAATAACCCCTCTGAACCTTTTTTGGTCACTAAGGGCAATTTAGCATGTCCAGTCCACCTAACCTGCAGGTCTTTGGACATGGGAGGAAACCGGAGCACCCGAAGGAAACCCACGCAGACACAGGGAGAACGTGCAGACTCTGCACAGGCAGTGACACAGCGGGGAATCGAACCTGGGACCCTGGCGCTGTGAAGCCACAGTGTTAGCCACTTGTGCTGCCCATCAACATCATTCGCATCCTCTCTGCAAATTTGCCCACCTGTTTTAATCGTGTGCTTTTTTAGGTGGCTGAGGCAACGCTCAAAGCAAGTGGGCCACTCAAATACATAAAAATCAGGGTCCCGCCATGTCAATAGGACCCTGATGTCAAAAAACTGGGAGTTCCCACTGAGTACCTGACTTACATCTTATGGGATTAGTTTTACAGGCAACTTGGTGTTTTTGATGTATGATAGTTCACAAAGAGGTGCATGTACATGCATATTGTAGTAGAGGCTCCAACATTGTTTCAATCTCATGACTGATCAGGAATCACTCCGGCTCTTACTGCCTGCAATCAGTCTGTGTTGGAAGGAGTTCTCGTTCATTCGTGTTTTTGAACTTTCATCAAAGCTAGCCAAATAAGTTCCTTTGGCTCCTGTTGTGAGATCTGATGTGCTGGGAGTAGCTACATGTTCCACCAATTGACTACAGAATATTGAAGAGCTGGAAAGGGCTGAGATCACAGAAGGATTTGAAACTAAGACTGATCATTTTTAAATATAGTCTTTGCTAGATTGGAAGCCAAAGGCTTCCAATGAAGTAGATGATGGGTGAATGAGACTTGGTGCGAGGTAGGATGCAGGCAATACAGTTTTGGATGAACTTAAGTTGTCACGTAGAGGAATTAAAGCAGTGGCTAGGAAATGGAATTTGTGGTGGAGACTGAAGACGTGTTTAGTTGGAGGAAGTTTCTGCTCAGTTTATGCTCCAGGTTAAAGTCCAACAGGTTTGTTTCAAACACGAGCTTTCGGAGCACTGCTCCTTCCTCCGAAAGCTCGTGTTTGAAACAAACCTGTTGGACTTCAACCTGGTGTTGTAAGACTTGCTGTGCTCACCCCAGTCCAACGCCGACATCTACACATTACAGTTTATGCTCGAGCAAGCAGCGTAACAAATCAATGACGGTGAAGGGCTTGAGAGAGATCGGCGTGTGGTAGAGATGGGCATCGTTAACTAATGTGTCAACTTGTCTTTGGATGATGTTGGTGAGGGGCAGAATGCAGATGAGAAATTGGAGATATCTAAGGATTGATCCATTGGGAATTCCAGAGATGTTAAAGTGGGGAGAGAAGCCATTGCAGATGATTCTCTGAGTAAGATTGCGCAGATGAGAATGGAACCAGGTAAATGCAGTTTCGACGGCCGGCGGAAGTCTGCGCATGCGCCGGAGCGTCAGCAGCTGCTGATGTCATCCCCGCGCATGTGAAGGGGAGGTAAAAGAGTGCCACCACATGGCACAGGCCTGCCTGCTGATCGGTGAGCCCTGATCGCGGGCCAGGCCACCGTGGGGGCACCCCCCGGGGCCAGATCGTCCTGCGCGACCCCCCCCCAGGACCCCGGAGCCCGCCCCGCTGCCTGGTCCCGCCGGTAAGGCAGGTGGTTTGATTCACGCCGGCATGACAGCGGCGGGACTTCGGCTCATTGCGGGCCGGAGAATCGCCGGGGGGGCGCGCCCACAGGCGCGGCGCGATTCCCGCCCCCGCCAAATCTCTGGTGCCGGAGACTTCGGGAGACGGTGGGGGTGGGATTGATGCCAGCCACCGGCGATTCTCCGACCCGGAAGGTGGTTGGAGAATCCCGCCCCAGGTCTCCAGCTGCACTTGTAATCCAGCTTGGTTGTGTGCTGCAAGGAAGCAGTGTCTCCCACAATTCTACATAAAATATGAATAGGAAAATTAAATGATATAATTGGCTAACTTGCACTTGTGGCCAGAGCTTTCATTAATGGTCATGTTGGAACATCCTGATGACTTTTATCTTCCCCCCCTCCATGGCTTTCCACGTGGCAACAGGGTGGAGAATTGACGGGTCAATTTGTCGATCTGATCATTCCAGTAGCCAAGGGGAGGAAAGGGCCATGTTCAAAGAATCTTGGAATGGACTGAATCACCTTTGTGTTAATGCTTCATTTTGAACACGAGGGGGGTCAGAGACCTGCTGAATTCACCCTCATAAGTTTCCTTAATGTCGCAGGCTACATTTTCCTTCATCTCTCAGTGGTTCAAAGTAGCAATCAGGTTCCCACAAGTACTTTTCCTGGTTTCTGATGAGCAAGGTTTTAAGCAACAATTGCTGTCGATCAAGTTTCACTAATAAATTCTGAGAAGTTATTTTCCTCAGTCTGATTTATCCAGATTATTGGAATTCATATTACCCTTTGGTTGACCTAGCTATCAGTTTTTAAAGTTTCTTTGTGTGGTTGATATTGGGAAAGACTTGTTAAAGAATGGAATGATGCCAGTTAAGGCGTGCAATAATTCAGGAGGAGTCTGTATATGTATCCCAAGTACATTCAGAGTATGGCGGGGTATTATGGTGGCCCAGTGGTTGGCACTGCTGCTTCACAGTGCCAGGTTTGATTTTGACCTGCGTGGATTTCCTCCGGGTGCTCTGGTTTCCTCTCACAGTCCAAAGGTGTTCAGGTTAGGTGGATTGGCCATGTTAAATTGCTCCTTCGTCTCCAACGGTTAGGTGGAGTTACGGGTTTCTGGGGGAGTGGGCCTCAGGAGGGTGCTCTCTTAGAGGGTCAGTGTAGACTCGATGGGCCGAATCGCCACCTCCTGTACTGCAGTGATTCCATGATTCTACACGAAGAGAGAATATATGAGGCGGAAGGATGGGGGAGGCATTCTCATTTTGACATACCTGGAAACTTAATCTTTAATGTCCAGGTTGGGGGAGGTACAAAGAACAATATAGCACAGGAACAGGCCCTCCGGACCTCCATGCCTGTACCAAATCCCTTAGCACTTCCTTGTGCTGTATCTCTCTCTACCCATCCTATCCATGTAATTGTCAAGATACCTTTTGAACGCTGTTAATGTATCTAAATGTATCTAGGTAGTTTAGCTAGCTTTTAATTCCATCCAGAGAACAAAAACTAGATGTCTGAAATATGATGCACAGTAAGTATCTATGTGTGATTCGAAATATAAATTATGATCAGGTTCTATTACATGAGATTCTAAAGCTGAAAAATTGATGTCTTGAACTTGAGGGATTTTGTCTGTTGGGGACAGCAGTGCTTTTTACTATCTGATATGCGATTGACCTCTGAAATTTTGTAGAGTTTGATTTTTAAGCCTGCACTGAATTGATGTGGTTTCTTTCATACAGGAATGCTGGTTTAGGAATCTGTTCAATGTCATGCAGAATTGGTGGGATTCTGGCTCCATTTGTGCCATCTCTGGTTAGTCTCGACTTTCTTTTCCAAGGGTTGCCTTGCTCGGTGGGATCTCGGAATTTGGGTATTCAACTCAGTTGTATGAAATTCCTTTCAAAATGAGTGGGTTAGTGTTCAGGCCTCAGCTGCACTATTGTGTCTAATCTTGGGCACTGCATTTTAGGAAGGATGTTGAGACTTGGGGGAATGCGGCAGAGGAGATTTACTAGATTGGTGCTAGAGATTGAGGGACTTCAGAAAAGTGGAGATACTATAGAGAAGCTGGGATTCTTCTTGTTGGAGCGGGAAAGATTAAAGGTAGATTCGATAGAGGTGTTCAAAACTGCAAAGGAATTTGATCACATAGATAGGGAGAAACTGTTTCCACTGCAGGAGAATTGATAACCAGGAAGTACAGATTTAGTTGACAAAAGAACCAGGAGCAGGAAATGGCATTCTTATGTCGTGCAGAAGGTTGTTGGGAGCCGGAATGTGCTGCCTGAAAAGTTGGTAGGTTTCAGAAGGGAATTGGATTAATACTCGAAAAGGAAAAACTTGCAGGGCTCTGGGGAAAGAGAAAGGAATGGGATTAATGGATATCTATTTTGAAGTGCTGCAGCAGGCACATAGGGCTAAATGGTTTCTTGTAAGTTTCTGTGATTCCATGATGGTGAATTTGCAAAGAAATGCATTGTGTTCGCTCCCATTTATGCCATAGTGATTTGGATTGGATTGGTTTATTGTCACGTGTACCGAGGTACAGTGAAAAGTATTGTTCTGCGTGCAACTCAAACAGATCATTTAGTGCATCACTCCAACACAGTTTTCTTATTTATTGAAGATCTATTAAAACCAGGAAAAGTTAATCATTGTGTATTAATGCTATCGTTAAATCAGATAATATAATTTAGTGTAAGTCTCAAGCGGTTTGGCTAAGAAGATGAACAGCTTGAGTGAACTTGAACACTTGATGCCTGAGAGCAGATTTATTTTGATGTAATCGCTCCCACTTGCTGTTTAATTTAAAAAGAAAATACATGGATTCATGTTAGCATTGCTTATTAATTAGGCTGCTATCTGTAGAAGGCCCTCTCTCCTCTCAGCAATGTGTCCCTGATCAGTGTTGTTGGGCAGGAAGTTCCATTCACTTGATGAGTGCTTGTAGTATATTTATCTTGTCATCAAATGACATTTTTATGGGATCTCTGGTTCAGTCTGATACTCTGATTGAAGGGTCTGGCCGGTGGTTTCCCACAAGGTTGAGGTCTCAACCAATAATTCCATTCATTGTTGTTTTAAATGTTGGGTTAGAAAGTCACCCAGATTTGCCAGTGACACAAGATAGATTGTAAACAGTGTTGATGGAAACATCAAATTACAAAGAGATATTGATAGATTAAGTCAATGGGGTAAAACTGTAATAAATGGATTTCAATTTCAGCAAATGTGAGGCCATCCATTTGAATCTAAAAATGATAGAGCAGAGCACATTCTAAATGGTGAAAAATTAGAAGCATTGGAGATCCAGGGAGACTTGGTGAACTTGGTACATGGATCAGTAAAATATCAGAAACAGATACAGAAAGTAATTTAAAAGGCTAATGACATGCCTTTATATCTAGAGGACTAGAGTACAGGGGGGCAGAAGTCATGTTTCAGCCATGCAAAACCCTGAATAAATCTGAAGTACTTTAACATAAGAAATAGGAGCAGGAGTGAGTGGAATGTAAGGCCCATGAGCCTGATCCCTTTTCAGCACCATCATGGGTGATCTTCTATCTCAACTCCAGTTTGCTACCTGCTCCCCATAAAGTCTTGATTCTCTGAGTGGTCAAGAATTGTATACCGGTATTAAATATGCCAATTAAAGATAGAGTATCAATAATCTTCGAATAGAGAATTCCAAATATCCACAGCTCTGAGTGAAACAAATTCATCTTATCGCAGTTCTAAATGACCAGCCCTTAATCCTTCATTTTAGACTCCCCAGCCAGGGGAAACAAGCTCTGTGACTTCCCTTTCAAAACATTGTGTGTTTCAATGAGATTACCTCACATCCTTTTAAACTCAAGACCATAGACCCAATTTACTCTCAACCCAGCAACCTAGTGGACTTCACTGTCTGCCTCCCATATGACTATATATTTCGATATGGAGACCAAAACTGTGCATAGTATAGCAGATGTGGTCGAATGAAAGCCCTTACAATCCTGGCAAAACTTATTATTCTTATTGTACGCCAATCTCCTTGCAATAAAGACCTGCATGCCATTTTGCTTTCCTACTTTCCTCCTTCCTAATTTCTTAACAGTGATCCCTGTTCAACCCCGCAGCCAACCCCAACACCCCCTCCCTTTCTTACAGCACCTTCACTTGTAAGTGAATGGGACCACTCAGATAGACTGTGGCAAGGGGATGGTGGGTAGAATGTTGTTGGTGAGTGCAGGAGGCCATTTTCATAGGGGGCCCTTGCTGCTGGCGAGGCCCACCACAAGGCAGAGTGCCTTATCAGCAGAAGCCTTCCCCCTCCCCACCCTGGAGTCCACAGGGATACCTCCATGTTTTACTGGGCCTAACAACAAGGTCCACCCTGGAGCCCACAGGGAAAACTCCATGTTTTACTGGGCCTACTCACCGCTGGTAAATTACCAGCAACTGCAGGAAGAAACCCTTAAATTGTCTATAATTGTTTACGTAAGGGCCTGAATTGACTTTCGGGCAGGAAGGTAATTCTTGACTTCGCCGCCACCGATTGAATTCCATGGACACCATCCACTCGCCACCCTTTCCCACCCTGTTCTCTGGCCACATCCATTCCTGTTTTCAAGAGACCCATTAAATTCTGCCCAAAAGGTGGTACAAGTTTGGAATTCTCCTGCAAATTGATGTGCGATTAGTTGCCCATTTTAACTAAGAAATCAATAGGTTTTTGTTCACCAAAGATAGGTGTAATGAGTTAGGTCACATATCATCCATGATCTCATTGAATGGTGGAACATACTTGAGGGGCTAAATGGCCTACACTTACCCTTGATTTACCAAAATTCACTAGACTCTGGGGTGGTCCCGGTGGATTGGAAATTAGCAAACGTGACACCACTGTTTAAAAAAGGAGGTAGGCAGAGAGCAGGAAATTATAGGCCAGTGAGCTTAACTTCGGTAGTAGGGAAGATGATGGAATCTATCATCAAGGAAGAAATATCGAGGCATCTGGATAGAAATTGTCCCATTGGGCAGACGCAGCATGTGTTCATATAGGGCAGGTCGTTCCTAACTAATTTAGTGGAATTTTTTGAGGACATTACCAGTGCAGTAGATAACGGGGAGCCAATGGATGTGGTATATCTGGATTTCCAGAAAGCCTTTGACAAGGTGCCACACAAAAGGTTGCTGCATAAGATAAAGATGCATGGCATTAAGGGTAAAGTAGTAGCATGGATAGAGGATTGGTTAATTAATAGAAAGCAAAGAGTGTGGATTAATGGGTGTTTCTCTGGTTGGCAATCAGTAGCTAGTGGTGTCCCTCAGGGATCCATGTTGGGCCCACAATTGTTCACAATTTACATAGATAATTTGGAGTTGGGGACCAAGGGCAATGTGTCCAAGTTTGCAGATGACGCTAAGATGAGTGGTAAAGCGAAAAATGCAGAGGATACTGGAAGTCTGCAGAGGGATTTGGATAGGTTAAGTGAATGGGCTAGGGTCTGGCAGATGGAATACAATGTTGACAAATGTGAGGTTATCCATTTTGGTAGGAATAACAGCAAACAGGATTATTATTTAAACGATAAAACATTAAAGCATGCTGCTGTGCAGAGAGACCTGGGTGTGCTAGTGCATGAGTCATACAAAGTTGGTTTACAGGTGCAACAGGTGATTAAGAAGGCAAATGGAATTTTGTCCTTCATTGCTAGAGGGATGGAGTTTAAGACTAGGGAGGTTATGTTGCAATTGTATAAGGTGTTAGTGCGGCCACACCTGGAGTATTGTGTTCAGTTTTGGTCTCCTTACTTGAGAAAGGACGTACTGGCACTGGAGGGTGTGCAGAGGAGATTCACTAGGTTAATCCCAGAGCTGAAGGAGTTGGATTACGAGGAGAGGTTGAGTAGACTGGGACTGTACTCGTTGGAAGTTAGAAGGGTGAGGGGGGATCTTATAGAAACATTTAAAATTATGAAGGGAATAGATAGGATAGTTGCGGGCAGGTTGTTCCCACTGTCGGGTGAAAGCAGAACTAGGGGACATAGCCTCAAAATAAGGGGAAGTAGATTTAGGACTGAGTTTAGGAGGAACTTCTTCACCCAAAGGGTTGTGAATCTATGGAATTCCTTGCCCAGTGAAGCAGTTGAGGCTCCTTCATTAAATGTTTTTAAGGTAAAGATAGATAGTTTTTTTGAAGAATAAAGGGATTTAGGGTTCTGGTGTTCGGGCCGGAAAGTGGAGCTGAGTCCACAAAAGAACAGCCATGATCTCATTGAATGGCGGAGCAGGCTCGAGGGGCCAGATGGCCTACTCCTGCTCCTAGTTCTTATGTTCCTTTGTTCCTGTTTTCCTTAATACTGTATCCATGCGCATATTGAGCTGAGGTTACTTATGTTACAGAAAACTCTGAATCCATCAATGCCATTCATTGTGTTTGGGATCGCTGGAATGTCAGGAGGGTTCCTTGGACTCCTCCTCCCAGAAACATTAAATAAACCAATTGCAGAGTCAATAGAGGATCTTCACACTCCAGCCAAGCAGAGACTTGAAGACAAAAGGAAAAAGGCGAGTTCAACTTTATAATTGTGCCCCTTTTTGTCAAATTTTTGATGAAATTGTACTTTTTTTTTCTTGTTGCCTCTGGATCTAATCTGTTCATATTATTCTCAACACAGTGGACCAATGACCAAATTTCAAAAGTAAATTATATCCAGTTGTAATAACTTAGGCCAGGCCTTTGAAATTGGCCAATTAGAATATGTGGTCCTTGTTTAGTGGCCCAATCAGGGAACCCTTTTCTCTGTGTATAACAGGGAGTAGACAGCAAGCTGAATGCACCTTGTTGTTCGGCTTTTGGTTTTGTAAATAAAAGGAATGCTGGTGAACGGACTTCTGCCTCTCTGAGCTTATTACACCAGTGGAGATGAATTTCGGTAATGTTTGACACGGTTTTGAAAGATGGTGTGCTGGAAACTGACCACTCCAATTAAGCTGTTCATGCCTCCACATTGAATTATCACCAAGACAGGTTTCCACTGATTGTTCTTCAGGAGGCATTTAAAATTAGGAGCAAGGACACCAATGGAATATTTTAAAAAATTCAAAAGAAATTTTGTAACTAACTCCTCGTGCATGTAAATGAGACTGTGTAGTTTATATTAAAAAAAAGTAATTTCCATTTATTTAAAATTGCATTAGTCACAGATGTTGGACTTGATGCTTGTTAAAAATGCTTATGTTTTTGGTGATAAAACACTTTTCGCTCAATTAATAAAACTGCATGGTTACCATTATTAAATATATCAAGGCATATTTTTGATGCAAGGATGAAAGGAAAATTACATTCTAAAATGCTGCTCGATTGCAAAGGTCCACAAGATTTTACCGTTGCGGTTATACAAAGGAATTTGAGCGGATGTCTGAGCAAAAAATTCAACAGCAAAAACGAGTACACTTTTGAAAACAATTTGGGCCTTGATTGTTAATTGTGCTCAAAGAGGAAAAACTCTACTTCAGTACTTATTTTTGCATGTAATTGTGAAATGTTTGAACGGCATGTTAAAGGCTTTCTTGACATTCATTGAAATCTGATTTTTGCAGGTTTTTCCTCTCAACAATGTTAAATGTTAGCTGTTCCCCTGACGTTTAGATTAATAGAGCCATATTATGACCTTCAACATAAATTTTCATACTGTCATAGGTTAGGTATCAGCATTCCCATTCTGCTTGCCTGTACCCTGACGTGAAGTAAGTCACATTGACCCATCTCTTCTGTGAATATTGGCTTCCCATCCAGTAAAGCCACCATTTAAAAATTCTCCTCCTTGTGTTCAAATCCCTCACTTGTGTAACCCTTCCTTACATCTATATCCTTTAGATCCCTGCACTCCAATTCTGGCCTCTTGCACATCTCTAATTTATTTTGCTCTATCATTGGGTGATCCTGCCTTCAATTTCTCCATCGCCTGAGCTCTGGAATTCCCTCCTTAAACCTATCTGCCTCTCTACTCCTCTCCCCTGTTCTCATTCCTTAAAAACCTATCTTTTGGTCACCTGTGTTCAATATCTTGTGTTTCGATGCCAAATCTGTTTGCTAACATTCCTTTGAGGAACCTTGTTATATTAAAGATGCTATATGAATACATGTTGTAGTAGTGAAGCAATAATTTAAAACACTTTTCTTATATTCCGGTTAGTGATTGATTTCTCAACACATTTTCCATTATTTTGACAGGGAGTTGGATCACAGGAAAATGTTAAGTCATGAAGATCAGAGACTCGGCAAAGAACCACTCAGACTGAAAGGATAATCCAACAGTGGCCGCCTAGAGTTGCAAGGAGAAATTGTAGAAGATGCTACAAGAGGCTATGTAACCAGTTCAAAGAGACTTGCAATTGGTGCGTTTTAAGATTAGCTGGTTGTTCAAGGTGACAAAAGTGCCGCTGGTGGCTCAGGAAAGACTTATTTAAGCTGGAAGGATTTTCCTCAGTTATTATTCCCAACATCTGTTGGGTAACGAGGAACTGAGAATTCCTATTGTTTACATTTCTAATTGTACAGTTTTTCAAGTATTTTTACCTTTGTGACCTGCCATCTAATGTATTATCTGAAGAATGTAATTTCTTTCACCAGATTTTGGTACATTGGATTTATTCACAAACCTCACTTTCATAAGCTCTTAGGAGCCAAATTATGACCTTTAACATAAAATATAACTTCAAAACCTGGGAGCTAAGCTCCAATTACAACCTGCATTATAGTAGAGAGTCTTATAATGAGTTGTATGTGCCTCCAAACACTTGTCAATTCTTCAGGGATCACTTTTTAAGGATTCTTGTTTTTCCTTTTATTCTGCTCTGCTTCTATCTTGCACTTTTGTACTAAAGAGCCCTTAATAGTTAATCGAAAATGCCCTTGTTTTAAATTATTTAGGCTTACAGGTGCATTATGTGTCTCAGCATTTTACCTATTATTTTGCTCAAACGTTGTGTCACATCAAGCAGATTGAATTGTGACTTCCAATTCTAATGACTTATTGTTCCATTTCAACAAAACTAAGAAGTAAATCTGTAAACTATCAATTATTGACAGTTAACCGTAAATCTTTTCAACTATATTTCTTCTGGAACCATAATCCATTCCTATTTCAGCTGTGTATTGTTGCAGTCTTCAGTGGACTGCGCACCAACTTGTGACACCTTTCCACAGGTGTCTCTTTAGGTGTCAATTGTATTTTAATTAGCTTTGCTAATGGTCCACATCATGTGCAGTATTTATCATTGGAACTTATGCTCAATATTTATTCTGCAGCATTTAACTAGAGTTTAATAACAACATCCCGCAATAAGATGCTGGCTTACTTTAATGTTGCCTGAACACATTTTCATTTCTGTTTCCATTCTTTGTGTTGTCAAGATTATTATGGAAAGTATGGACTGGATCACAACCAACAGATGACACAGGGAATTACTTGTACAGAACGGAAAGCCTAATCTGTTCTTGCATGTTCTGCCAATGATGTACTGTAAAACATTTCCAATTCTTTGTTCAAGATTTATTGAAACCCAGTGGCCAAACTCCCCATATTGTGACTCTAGCAAGTGGATCCAGTGACCAAACTCGCTCACATTCTGACTCTGGAGACAGTGAAGAAGCTCCCTAGATCCTGACTCTGGATCCAGTGACCAAACTCCCCCAGGTCCTGACTCTGGATCCAGGGACCAAACTCCCTAGATCCTAGGCAGCACAGCGCCAGGGTCCCAGGTTCAATTCCCGGCTTGGGTCGCTGTCTGTGCGAAGTCTGCACATTCTACCCGTGTGTGCGTGGGTTTCCTCCGGGTGTTCCGGTTTCCTCCCACAGCCCAAAGATGTGCAGGTTAGGTGGTTTGGCCATGATAAATTGTCCTTCGCGTCCAAAAAGGTTAGGAAGGGTTATTGGGTTGCGGGGACGGGGTGGAAGTGAGGGCTTAATGTGGGTCGGTGCAGACTTGATGGGCCGAATGGCCTCCTTCTGCATTGTATGTTCTATCTCTGGATCCAGTGTCCAAACCCCCCCAGATTCTATCTCTGGATCCAGTGTCCAAACTCCCCCACATTCTATCTCTGGATCCAGTGTCCAAACTCCCCCATATTCTGACTCTGGATACTGTGACCAAACACCTTCACATTCTCACTCTAGATCCAGTGACCAAACTCCCCTGAATCTAGTGACCAAATTCACCCAGAGCCTGACTCTGGGTCCAGTGACCAACCTCTCCAAATTCCGTGACTTGGCACAGTTACAAAACTCTCACAATGAATCGAGCAAGTGGATCTTGTGACCAAACTTCCCCAGATCCTACCTCTGAATTCAGTGACCAACACCCCCTTATTCTGCCTCTGGACACAGTGACAAAACTCTCCCACATCCTGACTCAGCAAGTGGATCCAGTGACCAAACTCCCCAGATTCTGACTATGGAACCAGTGACCCAATTCCCTCAGATTCTGAATCAAGTGACCAAACTTCCCCAGAACCCGCCTCTGAATCCAGTGACCAAACTCCCCAGATTCTGATTCTGGATCCAATGACCCCCCGACTCTGGATCCAGTGCAACCCCCCCGCCCTCACAACCAGCCTCTAGATCAAGTGATTCCCCCCTCCTCCCCCCTCTAAATCCTGTCACTGGATCCAGTCCCTCCCTCCCACAACACTGCCTCAGGATCCGTGATACCCCAAATCCTGCCTCTGGATCAAGTGACGCAGTACACCCCCAGATTCTGACTCTGGATCCAACCACTAAACTCCCCCAGATCCTGACCCTGGATCCACTGACCAACAACCTCCCCCCGATCCAGTGAGATTGTTTATTTTTTTAAAGTCGCAGTGATCTTATAAAGATAAGGTGAGAACATGCAAAAGAAGAAAAGATTTTAAGCTCAAAACAGTGGAAATATGGTGTAGAGAGGAAGATTGAAAATATCAGCCAGAGCTAATATAGCTAAATGCAGCAGAGGCAATAAGAGGCAACACATGTTCTGAGAAGAGGGAGAAATGAGCCATGGTTCCTGATAGCTACCCAGTGACTTCTGTTGAAAAGTGTATGACGGGACATTGGATGGGTTCAGGAATCAGGTTCAGCTGTGAAGACATTCACGACTGAATCGCTGGCCAATTCTGCGTTGATTGAAGTTATTGCTGGGGAATATTTCCTTGGGATCGATTTGGGTAAGGAGGTGGAAGGCTGCTGGCCGTGATAACACTGTAGTTCAAGGTTCAGCCTCTCTGGGAGTGGACAGAGGAGCAATAAAGGGGGAGGGGGGGCAAAATTGTTGTCAGAGACAGAAGAAAAATCAGACGCTAAATAATATGCAGTATGATGTCAAGTTTGGTAAAAATAAGATTAGGAAAAAAGGGGGAAGTCGGCAGTGTTTTCTTATTTGAATGTAATTTTGAAAAAACTGCTTCAGTAATAAACCTTCCTATGAGTGACTTTATTACTGGCAATCATGTTTGTTTCAGTATCCACATAGGAGATAAAACAAAAATAATACACGTCACCCAAGGGAAGCAGGATGTTTCCCTGTATCTGCCAACACCTTGAAGTAAGAACATGAAGTACGTCCAGTTGTTTAGCAGATAGCTTTCCACTTCATCAGCGGTTAACCATTTATCTCTAATATAAAGCTGTGCAGAAACAGTAACGTTGTATGTATAATATATTGGGCCTTGTGCTGAAAATGCAGGTTGTCACTCTTTGTTCGATGCCTGGGGTCTGTGTGGCAGTGCAAGTGTGACATTGACCAAACTTGACTAATGGAGATCTCCACACCCCTGACCAGCTTGGGGTGGATTTTCAATTGGCTGCCTGTGTCTGAAACGTGCCCCTCACAGACTCCATCCGTCGGCAAGCTGAACATTTCTCTGTCGCTACCATCACTAATAATTTAAATGACCTGACAATTTTGTGTCCTTCTATTATCAAAGCTATTCTGCTTTTTTTTAAACTCATTTTCGCAAATGTGACATCGTCACACTCCAATCTTGAGCTTGGTGACAGTTAACCAGACTGCATTGTACTTCGTTTTTACATGGTGCATAACTGCCATGTTTATTACTGTACCACGAAATGTGACACCAAATATAATGAGATATACCCCCTGAGCTGCTGTTATGTTCACTTGTTTTCTCATCGATCATTGTGTCAGTATTTTCAGAGAGGACAAATTCTTCACTTATTCTGAATTTGCAATGTGTGCCTTGTGCCACATTTCCAGCATCAATGCACAAGTAACCATGTACATCTCTGATATGTTCACAGGTCCCTGAAGGTGGTAAAGAAAACATATAGACTGCTCTCCTTTATTGGACACGGTATTGAATATTGAAGCAAGGATGTAATGCTGGAGCTTGTATAAAACAGTTAGGCCACAGCTGGAATTTTGTCTACAGTTCTGGTCACTACATTACAGGAAGGACACAATTGTGTACAGGGGAGATTTATAAGAATGTTGCGTAGGCTTGAAAATTGTAACTGTGAGGAGAAATTGGGTAGGCTGGCCAGGGTTGTTTTCCTTAGAAGAGAGGAGGCAGATGGGTGACCTAATTGAGGTGTACATAATCATGAAGGGCCTAAATAGGGTAGACAGGTCGATTTAAGGTGACTGGTTGAAGGATTAAAGGGGACATGAAGAGAAATGTCATCACCGCGGTTTTGTCTTGGAGAAGACCTGGGAACCACTGATTTATAGAACATAGAACACTACAGCGCAGTACGGGCCTTTCGGCCTTCGATGTTGCGCCGACCTGTGAAACCATCTGAAGCCTATCTGACCTACACTATTCCATTTTCATCCATATGTCTACTTGAATGCCCTTAAAGTTGGCGAGTCTACTACTGTTGCAGGCAGGGCGTTCCACACCCCTACTACTCTCTGAGTAAAGAAACTGCCTCTGATATCTGTCTTATATCTATCACCCCTCAATTTAAAGCTATGTCCCCTCGTGTTGGTCATCACCATCCGAGGAAAAAGACTCTCACTGTCCACCCTATATAACCCTCTGACTATCTTATATGTCTCTATTAAGTCACCTCTCAGCCTTCTCCTCTCTAACGAAAACAACCTCAAGTCCCTGAGCCTTTCCTCGTAAGACCTTCCCTCCATACCAGGCAACATCCTAGTAAATCTCCTCTGAACCTTTTCCAAAGCTTCCACATCCTTCCTATAATGTGGTGACCAGAACTGCACGCAGTACTCCAGGTGCGGCCGCACCAGAGTTATGTACAGCTGCAGCATGACCTTGTGGCTCCGAAACTCAATCCCCCTGCTGATAAAGGCTAGCACACCATATGCCTTCTTAACAGCCCTATTAACCTGGGTGGCAACTTTCAGGGATTTATGTACCTGGATGCCGAGATCTCTCTGTTCATCTACACTACCAAGAATCTTGCCATTAGCCCAGTACTCTGCAATCCTGTTACTCCTTCCAAAGTGAACCACCTCACACTTTTCCGCATTAAACTCCATCTGCCACCTCTCAGCCCAGCTCTGCAGCTTATCTATGTCCCTCTGTATCCTATAACATCCTTCAGCACTATCCACAACTCCACCGACCTTCGTGTCATCTGCAAATTTACTAACCCATCCTTCTACACCCTCTTCCAGGTCATTTATAAAAATGACAAACAGCAGTGGCCCCAAAACAGATCCTTGCGGTACACCACTAGTAACTGAACTCCAGGATGAACATTTGCCATCAACCACCACCCTCTGTCTTCTTTCAGCTAGCCAATTACTGATCCAAACCGCTAAATCACCTTCAATCCCATACTTCCTTATTTTCTGCAATAGCCTACCGTGGGGAACCTTATCAAACGCCTTACTGAAATCCATATACACCACATCAACCGCTTTACCCTGATCCACCTGTTTGGTCACCTTCTCAAAAAACGCTAAGGTTTGTGAGGCATGACCTACCCTTCACAAAACCGTGTTGACTATCGCTAATCAACTTGTTCTTTTCCAGATGATTATAAACCCTATCTCTTATAACCTTTTCCAACATTTTACCCACAACCGAAGTAAGGCTCACAGGTCTATAATTACCAGGGTTGTCTCTACTCCCCTTCTTGAACAAGGGGACAACATTTGCTATCCTCCAGTCTTCCGGCACTATTCCTGTCGACAAAGACGACATAAAGATCAAGGACAAAGGCTCTGCAATCTCCTCCCTGGCTTCCCAGAGAATCCTAGGATAAATCCCATCTGGCCCAGGGGACTTATCTATTTTGACATTTTCCAAAATTGCTAACACCTCCTCCTTTTGAACCTCAATTCCATCTAGCCTGGTCGACTGAACCGGAGTGTTCTCCACAACAACATTGTCTTTCTCCAGTGTAAACACTGACGAAAAATATCCATTTAACGCTTCCCCTATCTCCTCTGATTCCACACACAACTTTCCACTACTATCCTTGATTGGCCCTAATCTTACTCTAGTCATTCTTTTGTTCCTGATATACCTATAGAAAGCCTTAGGGTTTTCCTTGATCCTATCCGCCAACGACTTTTCGTGTCCTCTCCTCGCTCTTCTTAACTCTCCCTTTAGGTCCTTTTAAACTATATTGGACTGTGTTTAGATTCTTTATATACCATTACAACAAAAAACATTGGAAATATCCAGCTGTGCTGTCAGACCAAATAGCTTCCTTTGTGCTGGAAGATTGTATGAATTCTCTTACTCTCCCTCTCTCTTCCACCCTGTGGATCTGACAGACCTGAGCAGGCTTTTTAAAAGAACTAGCCAATTAGGCTTGCTCCTCCATTCTCCCAGACCTGAAAAATTCTCCTTTTCAAATATATTCTATTCCATTTTGAAAGTGATTGGGCTCTGTCACTTTAAAAATAATTTTTTTTTCAACCGTTTAGAATTTGAACTGAGACCAAATTGATTAAAAATGCAAGGTGAGAAACAGACAATTCACCCTCAGGGGAGTGTGAAGAGAGTGACATTTCCTATAACGAAGACGCCCATCGAAACTCAGCATGGTCTAAGGACGAGGCAGCGCCAGGTACCTGGGTTCTGTGGTGGAAGATTATGAATTCTCTTCCTTTCCTGGCTTGGGTCACTGTCTGTGCGGAGTCTGCACTTTCTCCTTGTGTCTGCGTCGGTTTCCTCCGGGTGTTCCGGTTTCCTCCCAAATGTCCTGAAAGACGTGCTTGTTCGGTGAATTGGACATTCTGAATTCTCCCTCGGTGTACCCAACAGGCATTGTGGCGATTAGGGCATTTTCATAGTAACCATTTTGGTGCTAATAAAAGCCTACTTGTGTCACAAATAAAGATTGTTATAATCGATTAGTATTAACAATGCAAAGCACTGGATAATGAAACAATGACTGTCACAGACAGACATACCAAAATCCTGTGGAAATACACAATGGGTGAAGTTGTTCAAGTCAAGGCTGCCAACGACTAAAGAAAGATTTAAGTAATGCCGGCGATGTTAAAAAAAAGTCTTCAACAGAGGAAAGAAACTGGAGGTTGATCTCTTTTTCTCTCTCTTTTGGCTTTAAAGTTGCCCGGTACGAGAAGCCAACTCTTCCAGAAACTTGCCAGCAAACGTGTCTCTTCATAATTTCAATATCTACGTCTGCCAAATCCAAGAACCAGCTAATTCAAATTGGCTGCAGTGTTTAAAATCTATGCCTCAAGGACAATCAAAGGGCACTGAACCATATATTCTTTTACTTTTTTTTATTGGACCTCTTTTATTTCAGATGTGTGTGTGTATCCACATGTGGTGAAGTAAGCAAGGGAAAAGTGGAACGCCCTGGGGTGGCACGGTGGCACAATGGTTAAGCACCGCTGTCTCACAGCTCCAGGGACCCAGGTTCAATTCCGGCCTCGGGTGGCCTGTGTGGAGTTTGCACTTTCCGTGTCTGTGTGAACTTCCTCCAGGTGTTCTGGTTTCCTCACACAGTTCAAAGATGTGCAGGTTAGGTGGTTTGGCCATGCGGAGTGTCTAAAAGGTTAGGTGGGGTTACTTGGTTATGGGGATAGGGTGGACGAGTGGGCTTAAGAAGAGTGCTCTTTCCAAGGGCCGGTGCAGACTCAATGGGCTGAATGTCCTCCTTCTGCACTGTAGGGATTCTATTCTATGAAAGTGCACAAAGGAGATGGTAAAGGAGGAAAGATGTAATTGCAGGAACAAATGACAAATGGAGGAATTCTGAAAGAAGTGAACCCCTTTGCGGGGTGGGTGGGTAGGAGAGAGAGAGGTGCTGGATGAATGGCAAAAAGAGAAAAGTGTAGGGAGAGAGAGAAATAGCAAGATATATTCCCATTCAGAAGTGTTTAGCATTTACAACCATGAACTGCAAAGTTATTGTGTGAGAAGCAGGAGTGAAGAATTTTTAATTTTACAGAAAGAATGAATTAAATTGGACTGTTTGTGACCGTAGCACACTCAAATTGGTTTACGACGATTTAATCACTTTTGAAGTGTACTCACTTCTCTGCTTAAAAACACAGCAGAAAATTTGTTCGCAGCAATATTCGCATAAACAGCAGCTTACTTGCCAGTCAATCTGTTTGCTTATGAAATAAACATAGGCCAAGGCACTGGGAAAATCTGCTCTTTGTTAAGACCCATAGCAATTTTTCACCCACCTGAAAATACAGACAGGATCTCAGTCTGTTTCACCCAAATGAATTACCTGTGGCACAACAGCACCCCCCCCCCCCCCCCCCTTGAGTGTCAGTCTCAATTGTTCTCAGAAATCAGAACAGGGCTTGATCTACAGCTTCTGACTCAAAGCGAGCAGCTATCACTTACGAGAGAAAAGGACAGAAACTGGCAAGGAAACAGCAGAGGTGATGGAGGGAGAAGTGCAAAGAAATTGGAATGGACGAAGGGAGAGGCAAGAATGGCAAATGCAAGTTTATCAGACTCTCATGCTTGCAGTGATCATCATATGAAACAGTATTACGATCCCGGATGAGACCCCAACAGTTGCTGGATATCGGACCACCCCCCAAAATTTATTTAATTTGTAAGACTGTGAGGAAATGATACCTCACTCCAGGAGACAAATGGGGATGTGGTGTATTAAAACAAACTTTATTACGAATGCGGTACTAACCTAATTTTAATGTCATGCAAGAAAATAGCTTACAATTACCAGTTAAACTGCTTAACAACAACAGGAAATACTTTAACTTCTAATTGAAACCTTCTTTATCTCCAATCAAGCAAAAACCATCTGAGATCAAAATCCATTTTTAAATACAGTTAGCAAACACAGGGTTACATTCTGTACACTTGAATAGAAATCCTCGTAAAAGACTGATTGGAGAGAGAGATCCTTGTAAAAGACTGATTGGAGAGAGAGAGATCTTTATCTCCAATCAAGCAAAAACCACTTGAATAGAAATCCTCGTAAAAGACTGATTGGAGAGAGAGAGAGAGATCCTTGTAAAAGACTGATTGGAGAGAGAGAGAGATCTCTATCTCCAATCAAGCAAAAACCATCTGAGATCAAAATCCATTTTTAAATAGAGTTAGCAAACACAGGGTTACATTCTGTACACTTGAATAGAAATCCTTGTAAAAGACTGATTGGAGAGAGAGAGAGATCCTTGTAAAAGACTGATTGGAGAGAGAGAAATCCTTCAGTAAACAGCTTACAGATTCTTGTCTCTGACTGTTTAACCTGACAATCTTTTGCCGAAGCTCCTGTTCTGCTTACAGTCAAATCTTTTTAACTCAACAGTTTTTCAGAGGCTGCTAGTCTGGTCACAGACGGACCAAAACTAAATGAAACGCCTGACTGCTTCAGTCCCCGGCACCTCCCATGACCACATCATCTCTATCCCACTAACTGGGTTTTGACCATCTGACTAAGTCCAAACACTGGGTGTGATTCGACTCACCCTACTTGGAGACCTCTCGCAAGATTTTCGATGCTCAAACTGTCTCGCGTGATCCAACGGAATCTCGTGAGATGTTGTCATCTGGATCTAGCCCTCACGGTGTGACCCAGCTCATTTAAATATACATTTGCTGGATTCTCTCGCCGCCCAGGATTCAATGGCCGCCCCTGTGAGACCTTGTTTAGCACTGGTCTACACAAACATGGACCAGACATAATGGCACCTTGGGGGGGGGGGGGGTCTAAGCCATTAGAGGCCACCAGATGGTCGGGAGAGGAAAGGATGGCACCATACTCCCTCCAGCACCTGGGCACCTTGACGATACCAGGGGTAGTGCTACTGCTAAACTGGCAGGGAAACTGTTAGGATGCCTGGGTGCCAGATTGGCAATTCCAGGGATTGGGACTGGGGCTTGTTACTAGGTAGACTAAATGGCGCTCCACTCTAGCTCATCAGCAGGAAATCCCGCTGAGTGTATCCTCGGTGGAGAGAAACTCCTCAGGCCAAAACAAAACAGAAAAGTGCTGTTGAACAGTGAGATGTTTCTGAGTGCTGTAGTCACCGAGAAACAACGTGCTAAATGTGCCCGAAACCGGACATAGAAAATTTTCGGGTTAATCGCACCGAATAACTCTAATTATTCTCCAGGGAGCCTTCTTTCTCTAACCAAAATTCCATTCGCTCTACTTCGGCAAACTATATCCACGGCTGGAATGAATTATGCTCTTTTACGATACTTACGATACTTTAATTACACCTCTGTAGCCCCAAAGTCTAGTTGCCTTTAAAACCAGGATTTTAAAAAACATGCTGCAGCAGTTGGATACACCCCCTAACCCAGGGTTTTAACCATTACTGTACCATCCCCAAATGATGCAATATATATCTGAAATTCCTACATCCATCACAACAGTGAGTGTGCTTGAGTGGATGAGATTTTTCT
Organism: Scyliorhinus canicula; assembly: GCF_902713615.1. NCBI lineage: Eukaryota > Metazoa > Chordata > Chondrichthyes > Carcharhiniformes > Scyliorhinidae > Scyliorhinus > Scyliorhinus canicula. The sequence continues at coordinate 73,850,951 of NC_052161.1, forward strand.
GCAGTCTGACGCAAAACAGTTTGAAAGGCCTGGTACCCTGCATGAGACGAGTTACTAAGTAGAAAGTCATACAAAATGACCAATAGGAAAACAGCAGCTGACCCATCGAGCTTGCCGTAAACACACCATGGCAGCACCCCTCCCTCCCTAACCTACAAACATGTTATCTCCTCGGAAACTTGTGATTCTCAGCCGAGTGTGCTACTAACTGAGCTAGCACTAACTGAGTCCAGAAGGATGCTTGGTTAAAGCTGGCAGTGCGAGATGGGGGACTGGATCACACAGCTAAAAGATTAATTGAGAATGGTTGTCAGGAAGCTGTTCCCTTGGAATGCCTAACATAGAATTGACGCACAGGATAGACAATGATGGAATTGTTTAAGGAACAAAAGCCTGTAGTGATGTATGGAGTGGTGCAGCGACAACAATCTATTCCTCAATGCCAGCAAAATGAAAGAGCTGGTTATTGACTTCAGGAAGCAAAGTACTTTGCACAGCCCTGTCAGCATCAATGGGGCCGAGGTGGAGATAGTTAGTGTGGTGAATGTATTCACCTAATGCATGTATGATACTGTAACCTATGACCTGGAAGTGGTCATACGAGCTGCTTTCAGGTACTGTACTGTAACCCCGGTGGGCTCTGGCTCCGCCCTCACTGGGGCCATATATAGACCGGCCGTCTGTGGGCAGCATTAATCTGTACAACCGACTTTGGCTAGGCAAGTTCATGATTAATAAAGCCTAATGTTCACTCGCTCTCTCTGCCTCTCGGTGAATTGAAGGTATATCAATTTATTAATCATCGACATCTCTACGGAAGCCGCTCTAAAGCCAGACAGGCTCGAACTTGACGCCTGCGCGTCCGAAGCCAAGGAAATATTCGAACATTGGCTTTGATGCTTCGAGGCGTATCTCAACTCCACCACAACGCCTCCCACGGAGGCCCTCAATCTGCGACGACTCCACGCTCGGGTGAGCCATCGAATCTCAGTAATGATCGAGAAAGTGGCCACGTACGAGGTGGCAGTCGCAACCCTCAAGGCACACTTCGTGAAGCCCGTAAATGAGGTGTTCGCCAGACACCTCCTCACTATTCGCCGTCAACTTGCCGGAGAATCGCTAGACGAGTATTGGGAAACCCTGACTCTACTCGCGAGGAATTGCAGCTATCGAGATGTGACGGCGGAGGAACACATGAACTCAAAGATCCGGGACATCTACGTGGCAGGGGTCCGCTTGAACTACATCAAGCAGCGCCTGCTGGAAAATGGGACCTCTGACCTGCGGGACACGGTAAAGCTAGCTACCTCGCTAGAGGTGGCCTACCAGAACCTCAGTGCGAACCCCTGGTGGACACCTTCATCGCGGCCCCCGTCGAACCCGACTACGTCGCAGGTCTGTGCCACGCATCTGCCAGCCCCGCCTGAGGAACTGCAACACCCCGGCAGTGTTGCCCAGCCCGCACAGCAACGTGGCAGCGACTGTGGTAAAAAGGGGCACTTCGCTGGAGTCTGTCTGGGCCGACCTAAGGCTCAGAAATCGAAAATGCACCAGGCCCGACCCATGGACTCGCAGCCCCACAGACCCCACAATGTGGCTGCGTGCCGGCCCGGAACGCCCCCGTCAGATGCGTCATCAGCCTTGTGCGACTCGTGGGGGTCGCCATTTTGGTAGCCGGCCTCAACACTGACTGTTGCTCGTTATGCTCTCCTTAATTTGCTCTGTTTTAATTATGCTAGCTCAAGAGTCGCCAGGTATCTTTTCGATACCGCCACAAGGTTCAAAACCGAATACTGATCAAAGACTCAATACACCAGTTAGTAAGTTTGAAATCAATGCACATTTATTTACACACACAGTCAATTATACTCATGCACAAACTCTACTCACTAAACTACAACTACTACTAAAAGCCTATACTTAGCTTCGGGTACCCACTCAGTCAGAGGAACAATGGCCGTTGTCCGGTTCTGAGGCTGTTGGCATCGAACTTGTATAGAATAGTAGCTAGGAGCGCCTATCACGTAGCATGCGTTGACTTTAGACTTACTTGTCTGGTGCTTAACGGGTCTCTCGTCGCTGAGAGCCAAGGCCAAGATGAAGGTGAAGAAGAAGAGGAGCGATCTGTCTTGGGGGCTCCTTTCTATACCTCAAAGAGGCTTTGCGCCCTTTTGGGTGGTCCTTGAACTTGGCCCCAATTAATTGGACCATGTCCTAATCATCTGTATTGATTTTCTCCAATAAAAGGAGTGGTTGCTTGATCGCTGTGCGGGCCCTAGGTGACCGTTGGTCTGCTTTTGTTTTAGTCTCCACTGGCGCCGGGGAGTTTGCTCTAGTATCGTTTGCTTAAATGTTTCTCCTTTGTCCCCGGAGATAGCTCATTACTATGCTAATGGCTTGTAGTATCGGTTTTGTCTGGGAGCTGCAAACTCCAATCCACAGGCAAACCTTGCACCTGCTAGTTTTCTTAGCATTGTCCAATTTTCCCTTTACTCTTTGCAAGTGTCCATTTTGAAATCGGGAAGTGGCCACCTCAGGTGGCTACACGACCGACAATTACGACTCTTGGGGGCCGCCATCTTGGCCGCCGGCTCCGGCAATGACAATGACAAACGTGCGACCGATGTGGAGCAGCCATCTTGTGATTCCACCAACTACACAGGCTACCCGCAGCTGGGCACAGTCCGTCTCGACCAGTCGCAGCCGAAACAGCTGAAGAACTCCATGATGGTCATCCGGGTCAACGGGCACAAGACCCCCTGTCTTTTTGACTCCGGGAGCACGGAGAGCTTTGTCCATCCGGACACGGTAAGGCGCTGCTCCCTCCACACCTACCCTGCCTCCCAAACAATCTCCTTTGCCTCCGGGTCCCATTCAGTTCAGATCCGGGGGACTGTATCGCCGATCTCGCGATGCAGGGTGCAGAGTACGCTCGTTTTAAGCTCTACGTCCTCCCCCACCTCTGCGCCCTCCTACTGCTCGGATTCCAATGTAACCACCGAAGCTTGACCTTACAGTCCGACGGACCCTTGCCCCCCGCCCACCTTCACGGTGTGCAGTCTCGCGAACCTCAAGGTCTCCCCCCCCCCCCCCCCCTCCCCCTTCACTCTTTGCGAACCTCACTCCTGACATTAAGCCCTTTGGCACCAGGAGCAGGCGGTACAGTTCGCTAGACATGACGTTTATCAAGTCGGAGGTCCAGCAACTGATGAGTGAAGGGATCATCGAGGCCAGCAACAGCCCCTGTAGAGCGCAAGTGGTGGTCATCCGGACCGGGGAAAAGAATCGGGTGGTTGTGGACTACAGCCAGACAATTAACCGGTTCACGCAACTGGATGCGCACCCCCTCCCCCGCATCGCGGAAATAGTCAACCAGATCGCGCAGTGCCGTGTGTTCTCAATGGTCGATCTGAAGTCGGCCTACCACCAGCTCCCAAACCGCCCGGAAGAACGCCACTGCACTGCTTTTGAAGCAGCCGGCCGACTCTTCCACTTCCTCAGAGTCCCCTTTGACGTCACTAACAGGATCTCGGTCTTTCAGAGAACGATGGACCGAATGGTGGACCAGTACGGTTTGCGGGCTACATACCCGTTCTTGGACAATGTGACCATCTGTGGCCATGATCAGCAGGACCATGACGCCAACCTTCAGAGGTTCCTCCAGGCCACCCAATCCCTCAATCTCACATACAACAAAGGTAGTACGTCTTCCGTACTACCCAACGAGCCATCCTCGGCTATGTCGTGGAGAACGGAGTCCTCGGGCCCGACCCCGACGGTATGTGCCCCCTCAAGAACTCCCCCCTCCCCACAGCCTCAAGGCCCTAAAGCGGTGCCTGGGGCTGTTCTCATACAAGTGGGTCCCCAACTATGCGGACAAAGCCCGCCCACTTATTCAAACCACCAGTTTTCTCCTGACGGATGAGGCTCGCTCAGCCTTCAGCCACATCAAGGCCGGCATTGCCAAGGCTGCAATGCACGCGGTGGACAAGTCCATCTCTTTTCAGGTAGAGAGCGATGCGTCAGATGTCGCACTGGCTGCCACACTCAACCAGGCGGGCAGGCCAGTAGCATTCTTCTCTAGGACCCTCCCCACTTCTGAAATTTGACGTCCCTCAGTCGAGAAGGAAGCACAAGCCATAGTGGAAGCCGTGCGGCACTGGAGGCACTACCTAGCCGGTAGGAGGTTCACCCTCCTACCGGCTACCCTCACCTTCACCAGTGGTCGGTCGCCTTCATGTTCGACAACGCACAACGGGGCAAAATACAAAATGACAAAATCTTGAGGTGGAGGATCAAACTCTCCACAAACAATTACAATATCAAGTATTGTCCTGGGAAGCTCAACGAGCCCCCAGATGCCCTGTCCCACGGCACATGCGCCAGTGCGCAAGATGACTGACTTCGGGCTATCCACAATGACCTCTGTCACCCGGGGGTCACCCGACCTACCCACTTCATTAAGGCCCGCAATGTGCCCTTCTCCACTGAGGAGGTCAAGGCAATGACCAGGGACTGCCAAGTCTGCACGGAGTGCAAACCGCACTTCTACCGGCCAGACAAGGCCCGCCTGGTGAAGGCCTCCCGGCCCTTTGAGCGCCTAAGTATTGACTTCAAAGAGCCCCTCCCCTCCACCAACCGTAATCGTGGCTGAAAACTCCGGGACCAGTCCTTCTCCGGAGGCAGATGAGGAGCCATAAGACCAGCCCCTGGTTGAGAGGGTCCAGCTGATCGATGCAACCCCCAGGTGACAGAGGTCATTGTGGATAGCCCGAAGTCAGTCATCTTGCACGCTGGCGCATGTGCTGTGGGACAGGGCATCTGGGGGCTAGTTGAGCTTCCCAGGACGATACTTGATATTGTAATTGTACATGGAGAGTTTGATCCTCCACCTCAAGATTTTGTCATTTTTTGTTTTGGATGCCAACCCCCTGTACGTCTACGTCGCGCACCAGGACGGACGGCAAGATACGGTCTCACTACGGGACCTGGCACCAGCTGGTTCCCCTGCCAACGCGCCCCCCTCCCCGCTGCCCGCCGCCACCCCCAGTGTCCCGTACTCTCCCCTGGGTCTCCTGTATTGTCCTGCGCCGACCCTGCCACCACACATCACCCCCCTGCCAACCCCCACACCGCAACCGTCTCCGACACGCCGGACTGAGGCTCAAGCGCCAGACACAATGCCCCTGGAGTCACCACCTGCAACAACTGTGCCCTTCGCACTGCCAGAGCTGAGGCCGAAGAGAACGATCCGGCCTCCAGATAGACTGAATATGTAATGACCCCACGTCACCCCTGCTGGACTTGATTTTTTTAACAGGGGGTGAATGTGGTGAATGTGGTGAATGTATTCACCTAATGCATGTATGATACTGTAACCTATGACCTGGAAGTGGTGATATGATCTGCTTCAGGTACTGTACTGTAACCCCCGTGGGCTCCGCCTCTGGCTCTGCCTTCACCGGGGACATTGATAGACCGGCCGCCTGTGGGCGGCATTCATCTGTACAACCGACTCTGGCTAGGATCTTTCTGCCTCTCGGTGAATTTAAGGTATATCAGTTAGCAGCTTCAAATTCCTAGGGGTACACATCTCCAAAAATCTGGCTTGGTCCACCCACTCAGGAAACTAAGGAAATTCGGCATGTCCACATTAACTCTTACCAACTTTTACAGATGCACCATCGAAAGCATCCTATCTGCCTGCATCACAGCTTGGTATGGCAAATGCTCGGCCCAAGACCGCAAGAAACTTCGGAGAGTCGTGAATACAGCCCAGTCCATGACATGAGCCTGCATCCCCTCCACTGACTCCATTTACTCCTCCTCCTGCTTGGGGAAAGCGGGCAGCATAATCAAAGACACCTCCCACCCGCCTTACTCTCTATTCCAACTTCTTCCATCGGGCAGGAGATACAAAAATCTGAGAACACACGGACTCAAAAACAGCTTCTTCCCCGCTGATACAGACTCCTAAATGACCCTCTTATGGATTGACCTCATTAACACTACACTCCTGTATGCTTCACCCGTTGCTGGTGTTTATTGTAGTTACATTGTGTACCTTGTGTTGCCCTATTATGTATTTCTTTTATTTTCTTTTCATGTACTTAATGATTTGTTGAGCTGTTCGCAGAAAAATACACTGTATCTCGGCACATGGGCTTTAGTGATTCTCCAGAAGGATGATGAGTGGTGGTATCTTATGACTTTGAAGCTAACATTGGATCGGTAGAGCAAAGAAGGGTCTTATCAGAGAATGTGAGAAGAATTATTGTGTGTTAACCAATAGACCTCAAGTTAACAAATAGATCTTGAAAAATGCTCAAGATTTTTGAGGGAAAGGAATGATAACCAATAAACATGACTCCAGTGGACAGCAGAAAGGTTGTACAGCACACTGGAACAGAAACGTGGCAAAGTGCCAGTGGTGAGAATAGGCCATAGTGGACGGATGGATGTGGCAGCAGGGGATTACAGATTGATAATAAAAGAACTGCCCTGGCATGACGGCCTTAGAGCTAACTGGTGAGTTGTGTTTAGTTATTGTTGTCTTTCATTGCAGCAAAAAGAGGCATGAGTGGAGCTGCAGGATTGCTGGCAGGAAGTGGGATTCAGAGTCAGGGAAATTAATACTAATTGTTCAGAGTAGCAAGGCACACCGATACAGCTGAATTTGCATGACGTTGGATTTTGAAGTTTGAAGAGGTTACTTTTGTGAACTACATCCTCTACATAACAGAACTCCTATCTATCATTCCATTTCTGATTTGAAGTGGCTCTGTTTATTGTATGAGAGTTTTTACTTGCAATTTTTATGCTTTCATAATAAATAGTTATACCTCCATCTCTCTTGTTATTGCTAAAGCAATCTTGCGGGAGAACTAATCTAATATCCAAATATGTGGCTTTTCTTTAGCAGACTGAAACATCACTAACTGTCCTTCTAATCATTGGCTATTTACTGAACTTTGGTAGAGATTGAACTTGGTAAAGTGGTCTATTTAAACTCTCGGTTTGTTTTGTTGCCAGCACACTTTGCCACCATGTCAGAAGATTTTGGATTCAAGTCACACTCCAGAGACATATAGTATAGCACCATGCGTGCTGTCCTTCAGATTGGATATTCGAAAGAGGCGAGAGTTTGTGTTCCAATGGATGTTGTGATGCCATTTGAAGAAGAGTAAGGAGATTATCCTGGTGTTCTGGCCAATGTAAGTGGGGCATGGACAGGATGGATAGTCAGAAGCTTTTCCCAGGGTGCAAGAGTTAATTACTAGGGGACATAGGTTTAAGGTGCAAGGGGCAAAGTTTAGAGGAGATGTGCGAGGGAAATTTTTTTACACAGGGTAGCGGGTGCCTGGAACTCATTGCCGGAGGAGGTGTGGAAGCAGATACGATAATGACGTCTAAGAGGCGTCTTGACAAATACATGAATAGGATGGAAATAGAGGGATACGGACCCGAAGTGCAGAAGTTTTAGGTTAGACAGGCAGCATAGTTGGCGTAGGCTTGGAGGGCCGAAGGGCCTGTTCATGTGCTGTACTTTTCTTTGTCCTTTGTTCTATTAACAATGCAATTTAATCTCTGCCCCCACCCCAGTCCAATAAACTGGTTGTTAATTTCATCGCTATTTGTGGGATCTTGCTGTACACCAATCTGTTGGTGTGGCTCCTGACACTGTAATGATGAATGCACCTTCAAGGCACTTCATTGACGTTAATCTCTTTCGGATGTCTGAAGGTGTGAAAGTCTATGTTTGGAGACACAATCTCCTTTTCCATTGGGTAAATACTCTTACTTTCCAGCAAATAATATTTATGTATAATTTGAACTGAATAGGGAAACATATTAAAGCAACGGGTGCAAATATATTGTTACAGGAACTATTGACCTCATCTCCAAGTTCAATTTGTTATTAACGGTTTCGGACATACCTCCATTTATGGTTTCAGTGTGTGAAGTGTCAATGAGCAATATGGGGCCCACCGAACCCTGATGCCACAATTTTTTTTCCAACAGACAATTTTATTGAGGTATTTTTTGGCATTGTAAAGAGTAACAATATACAATAGTGTGCAGATGCCAATTACAAAAAACATAGTGCAAATAACAGTGCCTCTCACGCAAATAGACCCGCCTATTCTTCCCACCTACTCTACACTATTCTACCCCCCCCCCTCCCGCCGGCGATTAGTTCCCCGTGAAGAAGTCGATGAATAGTTGCCACCTCCGGGCGAACTCCGATAGTGATCCTCGTAAGGCGAACTTGATTTTTTCCAAGCCAAGAAAGCTTGCAATGTCCGACACCCATATTTCGGTCTTTGGGGGCTTTGAGTCCCTCCAGGCCAACAGTATCCGTCGCCGGGCTATCAGGGAAGCAAAGGCCACAACGTCGGCCTCTATCCCCTCCTGGACTCCGGGGTCTTCCGACACCCCAAAAATCGCCACCTCTGGACTCATCGCCACCTTTGTTTTCAGTACCCGGGATATGACGTCTGCAAATCCCTGCCAGTATCCCCTGAGTTTTGGACACGCCCAGAACATGTGGACATGGTTCGCTGGTCCTCCCCCACATCCAGCCCACTTGTCCTCCAGCCCAAAGAATTTGCTCATCTGGGCGACCGTCATGTGGGCCCGGTGAACCACCTTGAACTGAATCAGGCTGAGCCTGATTCATGTTGCGGTTGCATTTACCCTCCTCAGAGCGTCTGCCCATACGCCTCCCTCCAACTTCCCACCAAGCTCCTCCGCCACTTGAGTTTCAGTTCCTAGGTCCCTGTGTCCTCCGCTCCCATAAGCTCCTTATAAATATCCGAGACTCGCCCCTCTCCTACCTCACCCCTGGAAACTACCCTGTCCTGGATCCCCCTTGGTGGAAGGCGTGGAAAGGACGGGACCTGTCTGCGTACGAAGTACCGAAAGTCATTCCCCCTCGCCAGCCCGAACTTCTCCTCCAGCGCCCTCATGTTCGCGAAGCTCCCTTCCAGGAACAAGTCGCCCATCCTTCCCACCCCCGCCCTCCGCCATGCTCAAAACCCACCATCCATCTTCCCCGGGACAAATCAGTGGTTGTCACATATTGGGGACCAGACCGACGCTCCCACTTCCCCCGCATGCTTCCTCCATTGGCCCCAAATCCGCAGAGCCGCCACCACTACAGGGCTGGTGGAGTACCTGGACAGCGGGAGCGGCGGGGGAGCCATGACCGGGGCTGCCAAGCTGGTGCCCCTGCACGAAGCAGTCTCCACCCTCTCCCAAACCGACTCCGTACCCACCATCCATTTCCTTATCATGGCTATGTTAGCCGCCCAGTAGTAGTTGCTGAGGTTCGGCAACGCCAGTCCCCCCCTCGCTACGGTTCTGTTCCAGCATCCCCCTCTTTACCCACGGGGACTTCCCCGCCCAAACAAATCCCAGGATGATATTAATGATTCTTTTAAAGAAGGAAAATAGGAAGACACTGAAAAATAAACAAGAATCTCGGAAGGATCGTCATCTTCACCGTCTGTACTCTCCCCGCTAGTGACAGTGGGAGCGCATCCCACCTCCGAAACTCGTTCCTCATTTGCTCCACCAGCCTAGATATGTTCAGCTTATGCATCTTGCCCCAGTCACGCGCCACTTGTATCCCTAAATACCTAAAACTTTCCCCAACCAGCCTAAACGGTAGCTCCCTCAGCCTATTCTCCTGACCCCTCGCCTGCACCACAAACATCTCGCTTTTTGCCATGTTCAACTTGAAGCCCGAAAACCGGACAAATTACCCTAGGATTTCCATCATCCCGTCCATCCCTGCCGCTGGATCCGACACGTACAAAAGCAGGTCATCCGCGTAGAGCGGGACCTTGTGTTCTATCCCCCCCCCCCCCCCCCCCCGACCATTCCCTTCCATCCCCTTGCCGCTCTCAGAGCAATTGCCAGCGGTTCTATGGCCAATGCAAACAGCAGTGGAGAGAGGGGGCATCCCTGTCTTGTCCCGCGGTGTAGTCTAAAATACTCAGATGTCGTCCTGTTCGTCCTTACACTAGCCTCCGGGGCCTGATATAGCAGTTTAACGCTGTCCTCAAAGCCTTCTCCAAACCCAAACCATCCCAGCACCTCCCATAAATAGTCCCACTCCACCCGGTCAAAAGCCTTTTCGGCATCCATTGCCACCCCTACCTCCACCTCTCTGCCCTCCAGGGGCATCATGATCACATTGAGTAGCCTTCTTAGATTGGTTACCAGCTGCCTGCCCTTAACAAACCCTGTTTGGTCCTCCACAATCACATCCGATAGGCAGTCTTCGATTCTGGACGCCAGGATCTTGGCCAGCAGTTTAGCGTTCACATTAATCAGGGAGATTGGCCTATAGGACCCACAAGCTTCTGGATCTTTATCCCGTTTTAATATCAGCAAGATGGTGGCTTGGGACATCGCTGGGGGTAGCACCCATTGTCCCTCGCCTCATTAAACACCCTAACCAGCACCGGCCCCACTATACCCGAGAACTTTTTGTAGAACCCCACTGGATACCCGTCCAGCCCTGGGGCTTTACCCGACTGCATGGCCATCAGGCCCCCCATTACTTCTTCAGCTCTAATCGGGGCCCCCAGACCCTCTACCATCCCCCTGCCCACCTTTGGGAAGGTCAGCCCATCTAAGAAGCGCCTCATCCCCTCCGGCCCTGTGGGGGGTTCCGAGGTATACAGCTTGCTGTAAAAGTCCCTGAATACCCTATTCAAGCCTGCCGGGTCTCCCATCCGGTTCCCTGCTCCGTCCACTACCGTCCCTATTTCCCTGACCGCCTCCCTCTTCTTAAGTTACTGTGCAAGCATTCTGCTGGCTTTCTCCCCATACTCATACACCGCGCCCCTGGCCTTTCTGAGCGGCTCTACGGCCTTCCCAGTGGATAGTGCCCCCAGCTCCGCCTGCAGACTCCGTCGTTCCCCAAGTAGCTCTGCCCTCAGGGACTCCGCATATTCCCTATCCGTCCGTATCATCTCCAGCACCAGTCTGTCCATCTCTGCCCTATCCGTTCTGTCCCTATGGGCTCGGATTGAGATCAGTTCCCCTCTCACCACTGCCTTCAGCGCCTCCCAGAGCACCGCTGCTGAGACTCTCCCTGTATCGTTGACCTGCAGGGAGTCCTGCATGCATTTCTCCACTCTCTCACGCACCCTCTCATCTGCCAACAATCCCACCTCTAACCTCCATTGTGGGCGCTGGTAACTTTCTTTGCAGACCTGCAGGTCGACCCAATGTGGAGCATGGTCCGAAATAGTGATCGCCGAGTATTCTGTATCCCTCGCCCCCTCCAAAAAGTCCCTACTCATAATAAAGAAGTCAATACGAGAATGGACCTTGTGAACATGTGACTAGAACGAGAACCCCTTCCCCATCGGCCGGCTGATTCTCCAGGGCTCTAACCCCCCCATTTGTTCCATGAACCCTCTCAGTTCCGTTGCCATTGCCGGGACGCTGCCCTTTCTGGAGCACGACTGGTCCAGGTTGGGATTGGCGACTGTATTGAAGTCCCCACCCATAATCAACTTGTGTGAATCCAAGTTGGGGATTTTCCCCAGCAGCCTTTTGATGAAATATACATCATCCCAGTTTGGAGCATAAACATTCACAAGGACCACCCTCACCCCCTCAAGCTTGCCCCAGACCATGAGAAATCTACCATCCCCATCCGCAACTGTGCCCTCTTGACCGGCCCGTTTAATCCTCTAACATTCCAGGTGATCAGCCTGGTTGGAGGCAACCGTGCCCCCTCAGGACGATCAGCCATCCCCTTCTTGGGCCCACCCCCTGCCCATGTGCTGCGCCTCCCCTGGTCCGCCTCTTGGCAGCTCCCACCCCCGACCTCTTTCCTGTAACCTGGTTCAGTTCTCTCCCTCGTCAGCAGATAATCCCCCCCCCCCCCCCCCCCCCCCCCCCCCGCAACAACCCCTTGTAACCTAACCCCTGCCATATACTGGCTGTATACACCCCCCCACACCTCGTTCCCGTTGACTAGCTCAAAGCAGCTAGCCTGGTGGCTCTCGACTCCGGCGCCACCATGTCTCACACCTGTTGTCCTCCTGCTCCCCTCACCCCCCGCCCATCAACACCACCTCCCCAGAACAGCCCTGTTCGAGCAATCGCTCTGGGACCGAAATAGAGAGAAAACAAACAAAGAACAAAGCTCACCCCCACAATAGTGCAAATCAAACTGTGTAATGAGGTGGGCATTACCACCCACCCCCCTCCCAACATTCCCAGAAAAATGGCAAAAAGAACCCGAACAGCCCCCCAGCACCCAATAATTTAAACTTTAACTATAACTTTGGCTTTAACTTTAAAACTTTCAAACAGGCAAAGACAAACACAAGAACACCCCCAATTTTAAGTAAAAGAGCATGCCGAACGACATCGCTAACACTAAGGGCAATCTGCGAACAAATGCAAACATCCCTTAAAACACTCTAACTTGAGTCCATGGGTCACCAGTTCGGCACCAGTCCATGCCCCTTAGCGAAGTCCATCGCTTCCTCCGGGTCGTCAAAATAATGTCGCTGTTCCCGGTATGTGACCCAAAGCCGTGCCGGGAAAAGTAGCCTGAACTTGACCTTTTTAAACAGGATCTCTTTAATTTGTCTGTCGGCTGCCCGCCTTCTGGCCACCTCCTGGCTCAGATCCTGGTAGATGCACAGGACACTGTTGTTCCATGAGCAGCTCTTTGTGCTCTTGGCCCACTGTAGACCCGCTCCTTGTCCACAAACCTATGGAACCTGACCACCATCGCCCGGGGCGTCCAGCCTCTGGTCCAGTCGCTCCACCGCTTTCTGGAGCGGTTCCAAATTATCCCGCTTCAGTGCTGCAAAGCTCTCTTTCGTGACCTTCAGCATGTTGTCCAGTGCTGTCTGGACTGTCCGTTCCGTGGTCCGTTCGTCGGTTATCTATCCTCCCACTTGAGCTTGCACACCACCTTTGTTCAGCCCTTCTTCGCCTGTTTTCTCTCCCTTCTGCTCCTTAAGTCCATACAACTCTGTATGGATTCAGATCTAGAATGCTATTGTTTTTCACTCCAACACTCAAAAGTTCAAAAAAGTCGGGGGAAAGATCTTGAAGTCTGACCGGAGCGAGAGCCACCAAATGGACGACTTACTCCCTCATAGCCGCCACCGGAAGTCCCCCTGATGCCACAATTAAAAAGACAAATTTGCATTTACATAGTGCCCATTCTTGACCGCAGGATGACACAAAGTGCTTTAAAGCTAATAAGTTCATTTGGAGTGTAGTCATTATTGTAATGCAAGGAAAGTGGCAGCCAATTTGTGCGCAGGAATCTCCCACTGACAGCAATGTGAAAGTGATCAGATAATCTGTTTCTGTGATTCTTTGATTGAGGGATAAATATGGTCCGATACATTGGGAGAACTCAGCTGCTCTTTGCTGACAGGGCTTTGATTTAACATCACATCTGAAAGATGGCACCTCTGGTCATGTAGCAGACCCTCACCGCTGCATTGGGTAATCAGGTTAGGTTTTTCTGCTCAAATCCTTGAGTTTTTATTGGATTTTCACATCTTATATTTCACAATTCATAAGTTACATATTACAAAACACTGCCAAAAAAATAAAATAAAAAAGACAAATATTTGCAGGCATATATTTCCAGGTAATTGTCTCTTCCGCTGTGGCGTGCCCCATTTTAGTTGGCCTACATCTGTTATAATCCCCAGTGTGGCTAGAGCATGTATTTACAGGTGTCTACTTACAGTCTGGTTTGGGATTCAGCTTGTCCTTGGAACAGTCCCCATGCAGCTTTGACCCCTATTCCTCTCGTTTTCTTCACGTACCTTTGTCCCTCCCCCCTATTCCCCCCTTCCTTCTTCCCCCCTTTCCTTTAACCTGTGGCTGCCCCCCCTCCCCACTTACTGTATTGGTTGCTGACTACGAACAGGTCTTGCAACAAGTTGGTGACCGTCTTCCGCGTCCTGTGGACGCCCGCTTCTGACCCTTGGGCGGCAAATTTGATTTTCTCACGTCCCCTCCCAAGCTGAAGCTGAATTGTGCCAGACACTCTGACAGGAGCACCATCCATACAAACCAACGCGAGCAATTATTGTAATTTTTCACAGTTTTCAGGAAAAAGAGCAGGTCCTGAGTTGGGTAAAAGAGCAGAGTGATTAAAAATGGGAAGGCTACGCAATCAGGTTTTCCCAGGATGTGGCAGCAGAGCCGGCAAAGAAGAGCCGACTCTAGATCTGAAGCGCTCATCAAGGCCAAAGCCTTGTTTGGGGTGGTGATTCCGGGGTGGTGTTTCCTGTTGGAGTATCACTGTACCCAGACCCACACTAATACCCATCACACTGTACCCAGACCCACACTAATACCCATCACACTGTACCCAGACCCACACTAATACCCATCACACTGTACCCAGACCCCACACTAATACCCATCTCACTGTACCCAGACCCACACTAATACCCATCACACTGTACCCAGACCCACACTAATACCCATCACCTGTACCAGACCCACACTAACCAACTGTACCCAGACCCACACTAATACCCATCACACTGTACCCAGACCCACACTAATACCCATCACACTGTACCCAGACCCACACTAATACCCATCACACTGTACCAGACCCACACTAATACCCATCACACTGTACCCAGACCCCACACTAATACCCATCACACTGTACCCAGACCCACACTAATACCATCACACTGTACCCAGACCCACACTAATACCCATCACACTGTACCCAGACCCCACACTAATACCCATCACACTGTACCCAGACCCCACACTAATACCCATCACACTGTACCCAGACCCACACTAATACCCATCACACTGTACCCAGACCCACACTAATACCCATCACACTGTACCCAGACCCACACTAATACCCATCACACTGTACCCAGACCCACACTAATACCCATCACACTGTACCCAGACCCCACACTAATACCCATCACACTGTACCCAGACCCACACTAATACCCATCACACTGTACCCAGACCCACACTAATACCCATCACACTGTACCCAGACCCACACTAATACCCATCACACTGTACCCAGACCCACACTAATACCCATCACACTGTACCCAGACCCCACACTAATACCCATCACACTGTACCCAGACCCACACTAATACCCATCACACTGTACCCAGACCCACACTAATACCCATCACACTGTACCCAGACCCCACACTAATACCCATCACACTGTACCCAGACCCACACTAATACCCATCACACTGTACCCAGACCCACACTAATACCCATCACACTGTACCCAGACCCCACACTAATACCCATCACACTGTACCCAGACCCCACACTAATACCCATCACACTGTACCCAGACCCACACTAATACCCATCACACTGTACCCAGACCCCACACTAATACCCATCACACTGTACCCAGACCCCACACTAATACCCATCACACTGTACCCAGACCCACACTAATACCCATCACACTGTACCCAGACCCCACACTAATACCCATCACACTGTACCCAGACCCCACACTAATACCCATCACACTGTACCCAGACCCCACACTAATACCCATCACACTGTACCCAGACCCCACACTAATACCCATCACACTGTACCCAGACCCCACACTAATACCCATCACACTGTACCCAGACCCCACACTAATACCCATCACACTGTACCCAGACCCCACACTAATACCCATCACACTGTACCCAGACCCCACACTAATACCCATCACACTGTACCCAGACCCCCACTAATACCCATCACACTGTACCCAGACCCCACACTAATACCCATCACACTGTACCCAGACCCACACTAATACCCATCACACTGTACCCAGACCCACACTAATACCCATCACACTGTACCCAGACCCACACTAATACCCATCACACTGTACCCAGACCCCACACTAATACCCATCACACTGTACCCAGACCCCACACTAATACCCATCACACTGTACCCAGACCCACACTAATACCCATCACACTGTACACCAGACCCACACTAATACCCATCACACTGTACCCAGACCCACACTAATACCCATCACACTGTACCCAGACCCACACTAATACCCATCACACTGTACCCAGACCCACACTAATACCCATCACACTGTACCCAGACCCCACACTAATACCCATCACACTGTACCCAGACCCACACTAATACCATCACACTGTACCCAGACCCCACACTAATACCCCTCACACTGTACCCAGACCCACACTAATACCCATCACACTGTACCAGACCCACACTAATACCCAATCACACTGTACCCAGACCCACACTAATACCCATCACACTGTACCCAGACCCACACTAATACCCATCACACTGTACCCAGACCCACACTAATACCCATCACACTGTACCCAGACCCACACTAATACCCATCACACTGTACCCAGACCCCACACTAATACCCATCACACTGTACCCAGACCCCCACACTAATACCCATCACACTGTACCCAGACCCCACACTAATACCCATCACACTGTACCCAGACCCACACTAATACCCATCACACTGTACCCAGACCCACACTAATACCCATCACACTGTACCCAGACCCCACACTAATACCCATCACACTGTACCCAGACCCACACTAATACCCATCACACTGTACCCAGACCCCACACTAATACCCATCACACTGTACCCAGACCCCACACTAATACCCATCACACTGTACCCAGACCCCACACTAATACCCATCACACTGTACCCAGACCCACACTAATACCCATCACACTGTACCCAGACCCACACTAATACCCATCACACTGTACCCAGACCCACACTAATACCCATCACACTGTACCCAGACCCACACTAATACCCATCACACTGTACCCAGACCCACACTAATACCCATCACACTGTACCCAGACCCCACACTAATACCCATCACACTGTACCCAGACCCACACTAATACCCATCACACTGTACCCAGACCCACACTAATACCCATCACACTGTACCCAGACCCACACTAATACCCATCACACTGTACCCAGACCCCACACTAATACCCATCACACTGTACCCAGACCCCACACTATACCCATCACACTGTACCCAGACCCCACACTAATACCCATCACACTGTACCCAGACCCCACACTAATACCCATCACACTGTACCCAGACCCACACTAATACCCATCACACTGTACCCAGACCCACACTAATACCCATCACACTGTACCCAGACCCACACTAATACCCATCACACTGTACCCAGACCCACACTAATACCCATCACACTGTACCCAGACCCACACTAATACCCATCTCACTGTACCCAGACCCACACTAATACCCATCACACTGTACCCAGACCCACACTAATACCCATCACACTGTACCCAGACCCACACTAATACCCATCACACTGTACCCAGACCCCACACTAATACCCATCACACTGTACCCAGACCCCACACTAATACCCATCACACTGTACCCAGACCCCACACTAATACCCATCACACTGTACCCAGACCCCACACTAATACCCATCACACTGTACCCAGACCCACACTAATACCCATCACACTGTACCCAGACCCCACACTAATACCCATCACACTGTACCCAGACCCCACACTAATACCCATCACACTGTACCCAGACCCACACTAATACCCATCACACTGTACCCAGACCCACACTAATACCCATCACACTGTACCCAGACCCCACACTAATACCCATCACACTGTACCCAGACCCCACACTAATACCCATCACACTGTACCAGACCCCACACTAATACCCATCACACTGTACCCAGACCCCACACTAATACCCATCACACTGTACCCAGACCCCACACTAATACCCATCACACTGTACCCAGACCCACACTAATACCCATCACACTGTACCCAGACCCACACTAATACCCATCACACTGTACCCAGACCCACACTAATACCCATCACACTGTACCCAGACCCCACACTAATACCCATCACACTGTACCCAGACCCACACTAATACCCATCACACTGTACCCAGACCCCACACTAATACCCATCACACTGTACCCAGACCCCACACTAATACCCATCACACTGTACCCAGACCCACACTAATACCCATCACACTGTACCCAGACCCCACACTAATACCCATCACACTGTACCCAGACCCACACTAATACCCATCACACTGTACCCAGACCCCACACTAATACCCATCACACTGTACCCAGACCCCACACTAATACCCATCACACTGTACCCAGACCCCACACTAATACCCATCACACTGTACCCAGACCCACACTAATACCCATCACACTGTACCCAGACCCCACACTAATACCCATCACACTGTACCCAGACCCCACACTAATACCCATCACACTGTACCCAGACCCCACACTAATACCCATCACACTGTACCCAGACCCCACACTAATACCCATCACACTGTACCCAGACCCCACACTAATACCCATCACACTGTACCCAGACCCCACACTAATACCCATCACACTGTACCCAGACCCCACACTAATACCCATCACACTGTACCCAGACCCACACTAATACCCATCACACTGTACCCAGACCCCACACTAATACCCATCACACTGTACCCAGACCCCACATATACCCATCACACTGTACCCAGACCCACACTAATACCCATCACACTGTACCCAGACCCACACTAATACCCATCACACTGTACCCAGACCCACACTAATACCCATCACACTGTACCCAGACCCACACTAATACCCATCACACTGTACCCAGACCCCACACTAATACCCATCACACTGTACCCAGACCCACACTAATACCCATCACACTGTACCCAGACCCACACTAATACCCATCACACTGTACCCAGACCCCACACTAATACCCATCACACTGTACCCAGACCCCACACTAATACCCATCACACTGTACCCAGACCCACACTAATACCCATCACACTGTACCCAGACCCACACTAATACCCATCACACTGTACCCAGACCCCACACTAATACCCATCACACTGTACCCAGACCCACACTAATACCCATCACACTGTACCCAGACCCCACACTAATACCCATCACACTGTACCCAGACCCCACACTAATACCCATCACACTGTACCCAGACCCACACTAATACCCATCACACTGTACCCAGACCCACACTAATACCCATCACACTGTACCCAGACCCACACTAATACCCATCACACTGTACCCAGACCCCACACTAATACCCATCACACTGTACCCAGACCCACACTAATACCCATCACACTGTACCCAGACCCCACACTAATACCCATCACACTGTACCCAGACCCCACACTAATACCCATCACACTGTACCCAGACCCACACTAATACCCATCACACTGTACCCAGACCCCACACTAATACCCATCACACTGTACCCAGACCCCACACTAATACCCATCACACTGTACCCAGACCCACACTAATACCCATCACACTGTACCCAGACCCCACACTAATACCCATCACACTGTACCCAGACCCACACTAATACCCATCACACTGTACCCAGACCCACACTAATACCCATCACACTGTACCCAGACCCCACACTAATACCCATCACACTGTACCCAGACCCACACTAATACCCATCACACTGTACCCAGACCCACACTAATACCCATCACACTGTACCCAGACCCCACACTAATACCCATCACACTGTACCCAGACCCCACACTAATACCCATCACACTGTACCCAGACCCACACTAATACCCATCACACTGTACCCAGACCCACACTAATACCCATCACACTGTACCCAGACCCCACACTAATACCCATCTCACTGTACCCAGACCCCACACTAATACCCATCACACTGTACCCAGACCCCACACTAATACCCATCACACTGTACCCAGACCCCACACTAATACCCATCACACTGTACCCAGACCCACACTAATACCCATCACACTGTACCCAGACCCACACTAATACCCATCACACTGTACCCAGACCCCACACTAATACCCATCACACTGTACCCAGACCCCACACTAATACCCATCACACTGTACCCAGACCCCACACTAATACCCATCACACTGTACCCAGACCCCACACTAATACCCATCACACTGTACCCAGACCCACACTAATACCCATCACACTGTACCCAGACCCACACTAATACCCATCACACTGTACCCAGACCCACACTAATACCCATCACACTGTACCCAGACCCCACACTAATACCCATCACACTGTACCCAGACCCACACTAATACCCCTCACACTGTACCCAGACCCACACTAATACCCATCACACTGTACCCAGACCCACACTAATACCCATCACACTGTACCCAGACCCACACTAATACCCATCACACTGTACCCAGACCCACACTAATACCCATCACACTGTACCCAGACCCACACTAATACCCATCACACTGTACCCAGACCCCACACTAATACCCATCACACTGTACCCAGACCCCACACTAATACCCATCACACTGTACCCAGACCCACACTAATACCCATCACACTGTACCCAGACCCACACTAATACCCATCACACTGTACCCAGACCCCACACTAATACCCATCACACTGTACCCAGACCCACACTAATACCCATCACACTGTACCCAGACCCACACTAATACCCATCACACTGTACCCAGACCCACACTAATACCCATCACACTGTACCCAGACCCACACTAATACCCATCACACTGTACCCAGACCCACACTAATACCCATCACACTGTACCCAGACCCCACACTAATACCCATCACACTGTACCCAGACCCCACACTAATACCCATCACACTGTACCCAGACCCACACTAATACCCATCACACTGTACCCAGACCCCACACTAATACCCATCACACTGTACCCAGACCCACACTAATACCCATCACACTGTACCCAGACCCCACACTAATACCCATCACACTGTACCCAGACCCACACTAATACCCATCACACTGTACCCAGACCCCCCACTAATACCCATCACACTGTACCCAGACCCACACTAATACCCATCACACTGTACCCAGACCCCACACTAATACCCATCACACTGTACCCAGACCCACACTAATACCCATCACACTGTACCCAGACCCCACACTAATACCCATCACACTGTACCCAGACCCCACACTAATACCCATCACACTGTTACCCAGACCCACACTAATACCCATCACACTGTACCCAGACCCCACACTAATACCCATCACACTGTACCCAGACCCACACTAATACCCATCACACTGTACCCAGACCCCACACTAATACCCATCACACTGTACCCAGACCCACACTAATACCCATCACACTGTACCCAGACCCCACACTAATACCCATCACACTGTACCCAGACCCCACACTAATACCCATCACACTGTACCCAGACCCCACACTAATACCCATCACACTGTACCCAGACCCACACTAATACCCATCACACTGTACCCAGACCCCACACTAATACCCATCACACTGTACCCAGACCCACACTAATACCCATCACACTGTACCCAGACCCACACTAATACCCATCACACTGTACCCAGACCCACACTAATACCCATCACACTGTACCCAGACCCCACACTAATACCCATCACACTGTACCCAGACCCACACTAATACCCATCACACTGTACCCAGACCCCACACTAATACCCATCACACTGTACCCAGACCCACACTAATACCCATCACACTGTACCCAGACCCACACTAATACCCATCACACTGTACCCAGACCCCACACTAATACCCATCTCACTGTACCCAGACCCCACACTAATACCCATCACACTGTACCCAGACCCACACTAATACCCATCACACTGTACCCAGACCCCACACTAATACCATCACACTGTACCCAGACCCACACTAATACCCATCACACTGTACCCAGACCCCACACTAATACCCATCACACTGTACCCAGACCCCACACTAATACCCATCACACTGTACCCAGACCCACACTAATACCCATCACACTGTACCCAGACCCCACACTAATACCCATCACACTGTACCCAGACCCACACTAATACCCATCACACTGTACCCAGACCCCACACTAATACCCATCCCACTGTACCCAGACCCCACACTAATACCCATCACACTGTACCCAGACCCCACACTAATACCCATCACACTGTACCCAGACCCACACTAATACCCATCACCTGTACCCAGACCCACACTAATACCCATCACACTGTACCCAGACCCCACACTAATACCCATCACACTGTACCCAGACCCCACACTAATACCCATCACACTGTACCCAGACCCCCACACTAATACCCATCACACTGTACCCAGACCCCACACTAATACCCATCACACTGTACCCAGACCCACACTAATACCCATCTCACTGTACCCAGACCCCACACTAATACCCATCACACTGTACCCAGACCCCACACTAATACCCATCACACTGTACCCAGACCCCACACTAATACCCATCACACTGTACCCAGACCCCACACTAATACCCATCACACTCTGTACCCAGACCCCACACTATATACCCATCACACTGTACCAGACCCCACACTAATACCCATCACACTGTACCCAGACCCCACACTAATACCATCACACTGTACCCAGACCCCACACTAATACCCATCACACTGTACCCAGACCCACACTAATACCCATCACACTGTACCCAGACCCACACTAATACCCATCACACTGTACCCAGACCCCACACTAATACCCATCACACTGTACCCAGACCCACACTAATACCCTCACACTGTACCCAGACCCCACACTAATACCCATCACACTGTACCCAGACCCCACACTAATACCCATCACACTGTACCCAGACCCACACTAATACCCATCACACTGTACCCAGACCCACACTAATACCCATCACACTGTACCCAGACCCACACTAATACCCATCACACTGTACCCAGACCCCACACTAATACCCATCACACTGTACCCAGACCCACACTAATACCCATCACACTGTACCCAGACCCACACTAATACCCATCACACTGTACCCAGACCCACACTAATACCCATCACACTGTACCCAGACCCACACTAATACCCATCACACTGTACCCAGACCCCACACTAATACCCATCACACTGTACCCAGACCCCACACTAATACCCATCACACTGTACCCAGACCCACACTAATACCCATCACACTGTACCCAGACCCCACACTAATACCCATCACACTGTACCCAGACCCCACACTAATACCCATCACACTGTACCCAGACCCCACACTAATACCCATCACACTGTACCCAGACCCACACTAATACCCATCACACTGTACCC